>NC_088408.1:32759301-32986801 GCF_034236695.1 Oncorhynchus nerka
TTCCTTATTTGAGCTGTTCTTGCCTTAATATGGCCTTGGCCTTTTACCAAATAGGGCTATCTTCTGTATACCACCCCTACCTTGTCACAACAATTGGCTCAAACACATTAAGAAGGAAAGAAATTCCACAAATTAACTTTTAACAAGGCACACCTGTTAATTTAAATGTATTCCAGGTCACTACCTCATGAAGCTGGTTGAGAGAATGCCAAGAGTGTTGAAAGCTGTCATCAAAGAAAAGGGGGGCAACTTTGAAGAATATAAAATATAAAATGTATTTTGATTTGTTTAACACTTTTTTGGTTACTATGTGATTCCATATGTATGTCCAAACTTTTGACTTGTAGTGTACATGATTAAATACATAACTTAGAATCAACTATTAAAGACTATCAGAACCTACTGGATTCTCCAATTACATTGCATTTTTATTTTTTATTTTATTTCACCTTTATTTAACCAGGTAGGCTAGTTGAGAACAAGTTCTCATTTGCAACTGCGACCTGGCCAAGATAAAGCATAGCAGTGTGAACAGACAACACAGAGTTACACATGGAGTAAACAATTAACAAGTCAATAATACAGTAGAAAAAAGGAGAGTCTATATACATTGTGTGCAAAAGGCATGAGGAGGTAGGCGAATAATTACAATTTTGCAGATTAACACTGGAGTGATAAATGATCAGATGGTCATGTACAGGTAGAGATATTGGTGTGCAAAAGAGCAGAAAATAAAATAAATAAAAACAGTATGGGGATGAGGTAGGTAAAAAAGGGTGGGCTATTTACCAATAGACTATGTACAGCGGCAGCGATCGGTTAGCTGCTCAGATAGCTGATGTTTGAAGTTGGTGAGGGTGATAAAAGTCTCCAACTTCAGCGATTTTTGCATGAACTACAGGACAAAATACGATATATGCGTCAACAGCAACCTTGTGAAAATCCTCTGCATTATCATTGACAGCAGACTCGTACATTTCCTCAATGAAAACAATGTACTGAGCAAATGTCAAAATGGCTTTTTACCAAATTACCGTACGACAGACCACGTATTAACCCTGCACACCTTAATTGACAAACAAACAAACCAAAACAAAGACAAAGTCTTCTCGTGCTTTGTTGATTTCAAAAAAGCTTTTGACTCAATTTGGCACGAGGGTCTGCTATACAAATTGATGGAAAGTGGTGTTGTGGGAAAAACATACGACATTATAAAATCCCTGCAAACACATTTCTTTCCAAAGGACCGTGGGGTGAGACATGGATGCAGCCTAAGCCCCAACCTCTTCAACATATATTTAAACTAATTGGTGAGGGCACTAGAACAGTCTGCAGCACCTGGCCTCACCCTACTATAATCTGTAGTCTGCTGATGATCTGGTGCTTCTGTCCCCAACCAAGATGGGCTTATGGGGAGGCTGGTATTCTAGAGGTTAGAGCTTTAGGCCAGTAACCGGAAGGTTGCTGGATCAAATCCCAGAGCTGCTTTGCTTTATCTTGGCCAGTTCGCAGTTGTAAATGAGAACTTGTCCTCAACTAGCCTACCTGTTTAAATAAAGGTGAAATAAAAAAGATATATAGACATAATATTTAATTTGAAATGTCTTTATTCTATTGGAGTGTAATGTTTACTGTTAATTTTTTATTGTTTATTTTGCTTTTGTTTATTATCTACTTCACTTGCTTTGGCAATGTTAACATATGTTTCCCATGCCAATAAAGCCCTTGAATTGAATTGAGAGGGGCCCTTGATTAACACCAGCAGGGGCCCCTGGCTGCTCTCTCCAGTCCCGTGGTGTAAACCAGAGGAAATTGGTCTGTCAGAAGAAGCATGAGGGGTCTAGTATTATCCTCCAGGACCTGTTCACTGTCCTTGTCCACTCTCCTTTCTCTTTCTCTCTTTTTTATTCATCTTTCTTGTCCTGCTGCCTAATGAAATAATTCATGCAAATGGTGTGGACTAATAAGAGCAGAGCGGCGGGCAGATGATATAGAAGGAGGAGGCTGATCAGCTAGCCAAGCTTTGGGGCTGGGGGTGTACTGGGTGGTGTGTTCTGCTGCTCTGACAGTCAGTAATGGGCATGTGGATCTCCCCTAGAAGGCCAGGAGCTTAGCAGAGTTACAGCCGGACGCGTTCACAATCACAACCCCTGAGCGAGCCAACGCACACACACACCACACTAGCACTGCACAAGGAGGGAGGGAGGTCACTGCCGCATGTCCACCCCCTCTTTGTCCATTGTGTGTAGCTCTCTCTCCGTCTGTCTCTCTCACCAGCTTATGTTTTCCTCTGTCTGTCTGTCTGTCTGTCTGTCTGTCTGTCTGTCTGTCTGTCTGTCTGTCTGTCTCTGTCTCTGTCTGTCTGTCTGTCTGTCTGTCTGTCTGTCTGTCTGTCTGTCTGTCTGTCTGTCTGTCTGTCTGTCTGTCTGTCTGTCTGTCCGTCCGTCTGTTTGTTCACATTGCCATCACTGGACAGTTGTTTTTGTTCTAGACAGCAGCCAGGGTTCCAGACAAATGCAATCAACTTCAGTTTCAACTCTTTGATTGAATTATCCCAAACAACGGAGTCCTCTATTACAAACGTAGAAGTCACCGCCTTATTTTAGCTGCTGAACTAATGACATGTTCACACTGTAACTCCAATGAAATCTTTTCTTCAGTTCTTGTCTTGTACATACACAGAAAGTTTGTAGGATCTGTCTGTGTCAGTCATGTCTGTTTCACCCCATCTCACCTTGATGTTCTATTTCAGCTCACTCCTCCTCGGCCTGTCTTCACTGACAGGTACTAACTCTCTCAGGTGCCTTGGCTACAGAGAGGGGAGGCTCCATGGCTAGATGATTGACATAAAAAAGCACCAGGAACTCCTGAGAAGATCTGGTCTTCCAGACTTGGTTCAAATCAGATGGTTAGCTAACTGGTTACCTGACCCGTATCACTGGGCTAGTAACAGCTTTATAATCCTGTGTGTGTGGTTGGCGGTGCATATTTTTACACTTGTTAGGGGTCTGTAGGAATGTTCTTCACTTCCTGAATGTGGTCTGAGCTGCTTAATACGGATGGTGGTCTCTCAGTAAGACTGCCTCACTGCCCTCTGACATCATTAAGAGTAGTTGTTAAAGTGCCAGGAGGGTCTAAAAAATAAATAAAGCTGTGAGCAGCAATGAACGGGGTTCACAGGATGACAGAAAGGACACAAAATCGGTTGGATAAAGTAAGCACTCTATCATGTAGAAACTATCTTCCTTTATGTGCAATCAGTGAAAACATTACCATGTTCATCTCTCAATTCCTTCTTTATTTACTTTACCTTTATTTTAGCAGGGAGTCATCATTAAGACCCATGTCTCTTTTTCAAGGAGCCTTGCATATTCAATTCATAGAATTAAAAAATAGAATCTAATATAAAACAAGTAAATACAGTACGACACAAATTGCACAGACAAACATACCACAAGGATGATGCAGCTGTTTTTATCTCAATTTCAAATCATTTCTGCGTAACAATTAAGTACCTTACTGTGATAGTTTTCCATTAAAATGGCCAAAAAGAAACAAAAATAGCTTATTAGCAAAGATCAATTTTTCAAGCAAAGATTTTGCTAGAATTGTCTGGGAGTGGTTTTGAAAACTGTAAATTATCTGTTATTGGCAGAGACATTTGGAACGCTCTTTCTTCTTGGTCAATTAACTAATTTACAGCATGGTTATGTCACCATGGAAGGCCAAAACTCCCTCCCACCAAACAGGCTGAAATTTCAAGTGGTCTTTTCAAACAGCTCTTACAGGAAAAGGGCATATTATTACAACCTCATAGTTTTGAAATATATATAAAACAGTAAAATTAAGTGGCCTACTTATTTTCCACCATAATTTGCAAATAAATTCATAAAAAATCCTACAATGTGATTTTCTGGATTTTTTTTCTCATTTTGTCTGTCATAGTTGAAGTGTACCTATGATGAAAATTACAGGCCTCTCTCATCTTTTTAAGTGGGAGAACATGCACAATTGGTGGCTGACTAAATACTTTTTTGCCCCACTGTATATGGACGGAATTAATCGAACAAAAGGACCATTTGTGATGTTTATGGGGCATATTGGAGTGCCAACAAAAGAAGCTCGTCAAAGGTAAGGCATGATTTATATTTTATTTCTGCGTTTTGGGTAGCGCCTGCAGGGTTGAAATATGCTACTCTCTTTGTTTACTGTTGTGCTATCATCAGATAGTAGCATCTTATGCTTTCGCCGAAAAGCCTGGATTCACAACGAGTGTAGCTTTAATTTAGTATCTTACATGTGTGATTTAATGAAAGTTAGATTTTTATATAATTTTATTTGAATTTGCCGCTCTGCATTTTCCCTGGCTTTTGGCCAAGTGAGACGCGACTGTCCCCCTATCCTTGAGAGGTTAATGTATTGAGTATATATGCCAATTCTGGGGTTAACTAATGTTATATAATAATCCACCTCCAGAAATAAAAATCATGAAACTCCTGTCAATTTGGTGAAAGGATATGTTCTATCAGTGGGTAAAATAAAACATTTCCCCATGATTTAACTTATAAGTGGTTTGTCTGTGAATTCAGAAAATTGTGTAGGAACGCCTCATATCTACATGGTTCACTGGAAATAGGGGAAAGTACACTATCACATTTCACAATGCTCCATATCACCAAATCAGCCAATATATAGTATGGACATATTTGTCTAGAACACATCCATCCGTTTATATCCTCATGACAAAGTATATATTTTGCTTAGATGTGCTCAATCTAAACAGTGTACAAAATTATTCAATTATTCAACTCAGTTCAACTTGCAATGCGCCTTGTGTGTCCAAATCCAAATTGTCTTCCATTGACACTTGTTTTGTACACCAGGACCATTCACAGCTGAGCTATTATTTTATTTATTTATTTTTCAAGGGAGGCCAAATGCTCTCTGGCTTCCCTTGCCTACAATGCTACATGCGGCAACAATGTCACACCTATTGAGACAGAGGGGCGCTGTTTTGTTCTCTCGGATGCTTTAACCGGTGAGATACATTCAGCCTCTTGCGAATTGAAGAATGTTTAGATAGACGAAAGATAAATAATGTTGTATGTATTTATCTTTATTTCTTGGTACACATTTTGGGGAAGGATCCATGACTACACGTCACTGCTCTGCACTCACTCTGGGCAGAGGTGAACTACAAGTTGAACTCTGTGAGATGGTCTCCTAAATTGATACTGCAGTTTGTTTAGGCGAGTTTACAGCTAGCTAGCTACTTCACATGCTGATATTGACTTTGACATTATTGTGTGTAGCTAAGTTTTCTAGCTAGCTAGAAATTAGCATGAGACAAAGTCCACTTGATCAATAGTTACGGCCATAGTATTCTATGGTGCCACTGGTGCCATTAACATCTATAGTACCACCAACTGGTCTTGTGCAGTCGTCTAAGGTTGCAGTCACTTTATATTCACACAGCTTTTAAGGACATATACACAAGGTTTACATACCAAATTCCATGGCCCCATGTCCATCGGTTCAGTTCTTATAGCCCTAGTGGGATATGGTACCATCTAGTGGTGTAGCGTGGCAGACTTTGAATGCTGCAACCAATCATTCTCAAATTCACTAGAGACTACTTCACTGAGTCTATATACCACATTTGGAGAGGAAGATTTTTTCCAGATTTTTAGTAGTAGCATATGTGCTAAGTTGAATCTATAGGTACGGTGAGACCATATTTTAATGCATCAACTATTTTGCTGCATTCTCACAATCATTAAAGACTGATGTAATGAGTCTAAATACAAAATCTGGATTGATTATGACGTATAGTTGATGAGGAGAAGATGATTAGAGATGATTTTAAGTGTTAGCATTACACATGCAAAGAATGAGTTGTAAATAGTTTCCTATTTTTTGAGATATCAATTCCAAATTCGGCGTGGTTCATCTTAGGGATGTCCTCGATATCGACGACAAGTTTCAAGTTAATAAGCCCCTGTGGAGTGGATTTACAGTGGTTTAAATGGACATGTCAAATCCGAAGACATGTAACATGGGCCCTCATACCGAATTTGTTATTTTGTCCTATAATTCATGAGAAGAAGATTTTTTAATATTAGCTATTAGCGTATATGCATCTACTGGTATAGTGTGGCCACCGTTGAGTACAACAACATTATTTTCTCAAACTCTTAAGAGACTATTGTGTCCACAGACCTAATTTGAAGTGAATATGACTTTTTTGTCAATGAGAAGATTTTTTAATGATTATTTGAACCAACCCTATATAGATAGACGCCCTGCTAATCATGAGTGCCACCTTTGGCTTTTTCAGGCTTTCATTCAACAGCATTGCATTTACTGTCCGAAAAGCGGCCATGACGATCTAAAGTACATTAAAAATAAGTCAGTTTCAACACCTGAAAATCATTACAGACTGTTATTTTGGTGTCGGCCTACAGTTTCCTGTCCTATTAAAAACATATGAGTCAATGCCTCTACAGGACCATGTAGGACAAACTGAATGATGTTAGTTTGAGAACAATAACAAGCAATATCTCTCATCTCGTTCACCTCTTCATATCCACTATTACATCCACCCAGGTAACACTGTTTTCTTCCTGGTATACACTCTCTCCTTGTTCCACTCAGATGCTCTCTACTCATCCATCTGCTCCTGTGGAAACCTCGTTTAAACCTCATTTCCTCCTGTTGCTCGTCTGTGTCTTAGGGTTTTATTACCCTGCTTCCTCACAGGTAACCCATTCCCCAGCCTGGTCATGGTGCACTGCGCTGGGTCCTGTAGCGCAGGGAGGAGAGGGAGAGGGAGGCAGAAAGAGAGGGAGACGGAGGGACAATAAAGTGGCGAGTCATCAGCTCTGTGGTAGCCCTGTATGGAGCTGTCATTGTGACCAGCGGGAGAAACAGATGACAGACAGACTGGCACTGCGGGTGTGTTAGAGGGCCTACCCATCAGGGGCATTAAGCACCCCGAAAATATGAGGGTGCACAAAGTATGTGAGGATGGCTGAGGGGTGGTCCAGAAGGGTGCAACGTGGAGAAACAGCTTTTTCCAGCAATCTAGAGCCATAATCATTCAAAATTCTGAATATCTAAGCTGTCTGTATCCTCCTGACTGGTGGCTATTTTTTTTAAATAAGTACATATAAATATGCTTCTCTGCATCACTGCTAAAATCTGATTGAAAGATTGAAAGGAATGAGTCTTATCCAGTCCATTTAGTAATTGCTTGCTTTTCTAAAGTCTACCAGTCCTGCCAGCCGGCATGCCAGCTAAGATAGTTAGACAAGCTAGCTACTCTTACTTGATTGACAGTCTGAAATGTCTTCTTGGTAGCTCGTTAGGAGGTTGGGAGATTGGGAACCTATCTAGGCTAGCTAAAGACAACTTCATCAAATTGTGGCTAGTAGTATTACAGAGAAAAAATAAATACATGTCAAATCTGAGCGGACACTTGCCGCTGTGCCCCCTATGGGCATGACACCTCTGCACCCCATGGCCATGACACCTCTGCCCCCTATGGGCATGACACCTCTGCACCCCATGGCCATGACACCTCTGCCCCCTATGGGCATGACACCTCTGCACCCCATGGCCATGACACCTCTGCCCCCTATGGGCATGACACCTCTGCCCCCTATGGGCATGACACCTCTGCCCCCTATGGGCATGACACCTCTGCCCCCTATGGGCATGACACCTCTGCACCCCATGGCCATGACACCTCTGCCCCCTATGGGCATGACACCTCTGCACCCTATGGCCACACCACAGCCTTTTTCTCTCACTCTCCAGTTTTGTCTCTCTCAGTTTTTCTCGCTTTTACTCTCTCTTTCGATGTGGTTCCTTTCTTTGAGTGGCTGTTGCATGTTTCTGCCGAGTATCTCTTATACTCCAACTCTCTCCTTTTCTTTCAGTGTTAAATGAATGCATCAAAAGTGTGTCCCATGACTGTCAGTGTCCCCCTCCCTCGTTTCACCAAGACTGGCCTCTGAACCACCCCTACATTCCTGACTACTTTTAAATGGATTAGTGTAAACTGATCATACACTTTACGAACACTCAACACTATAGGATTGCCCTCTCTAGCTGTATAGCATGTGCCTTTATTTTTCTATAATGAGTTTTTTTGTCCTAGGTGTGTGTGAGGGGAGAGAGAGAGAGAGAGAGAGAGAGAGAGAGAGAGAGAGAGAGAGAGAGAGAGAGAGAAAGGTGTGGGTGTGGAGTCTAGACTCTAAAGCTACAGAAAAATATTTTAATTGTATTAATTAACTGCCTACAGCTGCCTGCAATGAATGAAAGGCCACAAGGAAAGTATTGAGAGTGCTTGGAAAGGTATTGATAGTTTTTCTTCTCTGAAACCTATATTGTAGGTCTATACTGATATGATGGGAAAGTAGCTATTCATCAAGCCAGACTTATGTGCAGATACCACAAACATGTTTTTTTATTTAATAATCTGCTTTAAGAAATTAACAACTGAAGGTTATTTGTCACGTTTTACACTAAGAAACAATGTTTCAGCTGCTCGAGAAAATAACAGGGAAAACAGAGGCAAGAAATAAGGAATAAGCCGTGTGTGTGTGTGTGCTTGCTCAAGAGCATTGGCTGTGTGATGTGCATCCACTCATAGGAGTTATACAAGCATAGCTAGTAGCTACCAAATGTCATTTTCGGTGAGTGTGGACATTTACAAGCGAAAGTGAACAAGAGAAATCGTGCAAATGAACAAAGTTGTGATGCATGCTTTTCTGAAGGAAGAGCACTATGTGTTCAGGGAGCAGAGGAGAGGAGAACAGAGAAGAAAATGGCAGCTGTACAGACAACTCCTCCATAGCTCTTTGACTTCTGGTATAAAGCCATTCTAAGATAGCTGATGGCAAACATTTAGTAGTGAATTGAATACAAGTGACCAGAGGGACCGCCTAAGTGCCAAATTAACCTAGGTAGATTTAAAACAGCATAATTCTGGCAAAATGTTTCACAACCTCATCCATGTTGAGGGAGCATGCCGTCCTTGACTCAACACTGAGAATTCCGAGGTGACTTAACCTGTCATCAACCATTGTTGTCCTAAAGTGGGTTTTAATCCGTTTTAAAGATGAGAAGCTTCTCTCGCAAGAAGCACTGCTAACTGGTGTAACAACAGGAACCTTACAAAGTCAAATAGCTCTTGGAAGACCTCTTTATAAGGTTCTAGAAACACAACAAAGTCACGGAGGGTAGACGGTCTGTCCCTTACACCTTTCTCTCTCCTATCAAGAAGCCGCCTTGGTTTGATGGACCTCATGTTTGGATAGCTCTTTGGATGCTATATCACTTTGGTCACTATTTTACTGTTCTACAGTGCTCATCATCAATGAGTCGTGAAATCTTAAACTTGTTTTAGGCTTTCTTTTATATACTGTTTGTACTCTTATTTTGCAGTGCTCTGCAATCTCTTCAACCTCTTCCCATAGTTCTCCAAAGTAAATCTCACTTATGTAGTCCTGTAATGTGTCTAAGGGCACCTACTAGATCCACAGCCCTTGCTAGGTCAATAGAGCTTGATTGGAGCATGTCAGAAAGACATTTGGCATCACCAAGCACTTTACAAAAGGTAACCTATGAAATGTAAATCTATCTGAGAAAGAAGGTCCCTTCAAGTGTGGTATCTATCCTGTCGCACTCTCACAACTGCTGGAAGCGTGTCCCTCAGATTACGGCATGCCATGTATCTGCATGCCCACCTTACATCCATCCGTAAGTCTCTGTAGTTCCCTGGGCTGCTGCTGTGGATACAGCTCTTCTGAACAGCAAGCCACTTGAGATGAACGTATGAGCCAGATACAAAGTTAAGAAACTTCTGCAGGAGAGCAAAAAAGTGAACTGCCTCAGGCACTGATTTTACAGCATCGACAAGAACCAAATTCAAACAATGTGCATTACAGTGCACATAAAATGCCAATCTTGCACTGTTTTTAATCCGTGCAGACACATCAGAATGCTTTCCTGCTCATGACGGATGCACCATCACAGCCTTGCCCCTCAAGATAATTTCTGTAGTCCAGACCATGTTTTTCAAGGCAATCATTTATAATTTTTGTGAGAACTGCTGCATCTAAGCTTTCAGCTGACTAAAAGTGTAAAAAGCTTTCGTGGATGGACCCGTTGTAATAGTACCTCACACGTAAAGACATTTGTTCTTTTTTATTTAAATCTTTGGTTTCATCTGCAATTACACTAAAAACTTCACTTTCTTTTACTCTTATTATTTCACGTTGTACCATCTCAGCTAAGCCCTCAAGATGGCGGCAGGGTAGCCTAGAGTGTTGGACTAGTAACCGGAAGGTTGCAAGTTCAAACCCCTGAGCTGACAAGGTACAAATCTGTTGTTCTGCCCCTGAACAGGCAGTTAGCTCACTCTTCCTAGGCCGTCATTGAAAATAAGAATTTGTTCTTAACTGA
Source organism: Oncorhynchus nerka (assembly GCF_034236695.1). Lineage (NCBI taxonomy): Eukaryota > Metazoa > Chordata > Actinopteri > Salmoniformes > Salmonidae > Oncorhynchus > Oncorhynchus nerka. The sequence continues at coordinate 32,769,772 of NC_088408.1, forward strand.
CTTGCCTAGTTAAATAAAGATAAAAAATAACTTCATTCTGGATTTGGTGGCTTGTGTACTTAGCATTGCCACATGCATTCATCCTTTTCTCTTTGAGAGGGTCATTTAAAAAAAAAAATATTTCACCTTTATTTAACCAGGTAGGCTAGTTGAGAACAAGTTCTCATTTGCAACTGCGACCTGGTCAAGATAAAGCATAGCAATTCGACACATACAACAACACAGAGTTACACATGGAATAAACAAAACATAGTCAATAATAAAGTTGAGATATGAGTCTCCAGCTTCAGAGATTTTTGCAGTACGTTCCAGTCATTGGCAGCAGAGAACTGGAAGGAAAGACGACCAAAGGAGGAATTGGCTTTGGGGGTGACCAGTAAGATATACCTGCTGGAGCACGTGCTACGAGTAGGTGCTGCTATGGTGACCAGTGAGCTGAGATAAGGCGGGGCTTTACCTAGCAGAGACTTGTAGATAACCTGTAGCCAGTGTGTTTGGCGACGAGTATGAAGCGAGGGCCAACCAACGAGAGCGTACAGGTCGCAATGGTGGGTAGTATATGGGGCTTTGGTGCCAAAACGGATGGCACTGTGATAGACTGCATCCAGTTGGTTGAGTAGAGTGTTGGAGGCTATTTTATAGATGACATCACCAAAGTCGAGGATCTGTAGGATGGTCAGTTTTACGAGGGTATATTTGGCATCATGAGTGAAGGATGCTTTTTTTGCGATATAGGCAGCCAATTCTAGATTTAATTTTGGATTGGAGATGCTTAATGTGAGTCTGGAAGGAGAGTTTACAGTCTAACCAGACACCTAGGTATTTGTAGTTGTCCACGTATTCTAAGTTAGAGCCGTCCAGAGTAGTGATACTGGACGGGTTAGCAGGTGCGGGCAAGGATCGGTTGAATAGCATGCATTTAGTTTTACTAGCGTTTAAGAGCAGTTGGAGGCCACGGAAGGAGAGTTTTATGGCATTGAAGCTCATCTGGAGGTTAGTTAACACAGTGTCCAAAGAGGGGCCAGAAGTATACAGAATAGGGTCGTCTGTGTAGAGGTGTACCAGAGAAGTATACAGAGAAGAGAGTCGGCCCGAGGATTGAACCCTGTGGCACCCCCATATAGACTGCCAGAGGTCCGGACAACAGGCCCTCCGAGTTGACACACAGAGAAGTAGTTGGTAAACCAGGCGAGGCAATCATTTGAGAAACCAGGGCTGTCGAGTCTACCAATAAGAATGTTGTGATTGACAGTCGAAAGCCTTGGCCAGGTCGTTGAATACGGCTGCACAGTAATGTCTCTTATCGATGGTGGTTATGATGTCGTTTAGGACCTTGAGCATGGCTGAGGTGCACCCATGACCAGCTCTGAAACTAGATTGCATAGTGGAGAAGGTACAGTGGGATTCGAAATGGTCGGTAATCTGTTTGTTAACTTGGCTTTCGAAGACCTTAAAAAGACAGGGTAGGATAGATATAGGTCTGTAGCAGTTTTCCTCTACTTTCTTTTTCCGGTCCTCATTTATGACCTCTAACAGTTGCTGTCAATAGCCCTTTTATGCTGATGCTCTGCCTTCGAATGGAGCTTCAATTTATAATCTTTAAAAGGTGCCTTTTTCCAGTTACAAACACCTGACTGTGATGTGAAGGCAGATTCAGGTGTATTGGGCAGAGAAAAATGCCTACAGGCGAAACAACAAGTCGAATCTTGACTTACAGAATATTCAAGCCATGAATTGTCCTTATACCAGGACCTGTTGAAAGCCCTTTTCCTAGTACCATGCTGAGTTCTGGGAAATGTTTTCAAACACGGCTGTACAGGACCCTCTACCTCTGAACCTTGAAATGTCTGAAATACACGTTAAATAATGTGTCATATCTCTATGGAAATGTACAATTAAGGGATCCACAAGATTAGATAGCTTGTGGATCCCAGCTGCTAACTAAAATGTGTAGTTTAAAATATAGGCCTGGCCTATCATTGTGTCCTTTTCGAAACAGAAGTCTGATATCTCTCCCTTTCTTTTCATGTTTAATTGACCCGATGCAAAAATGACACAGTCTATGGTTACATCTAAGCATCCAATTACCCACATTCTAGTCCAATCTCAATCTTAATTACAAATCCCCATTACCTTAAAATCAACTACCAACCTAAGGTACTAGATCTTGGCTAGCCCTACTCTGCAGTAAGTAACTTAGCTAGCTATCATTTCTTACACCTTTACGATAGCAAACAGGCTATCTGCAAATTGTGGTAATCTTTTGAGTAACGTTAACAAAATGATAATAACAAATGTTAGTTTTGTGTTCAAGTACGAAAATCTAACTGAGTTAATGGAATTCAAATTGCTGAATGTGAACTTGCTGAACACTGACAGCTGTATTCTACTAATTACCCACATTAGCTAAACATTCGTATAATGTAACTTACGACACTGCACTGTATGTGCGTTTGTATTACTAGCACAGATGTAAACATAATGTTAGGCTAATTGGGAACCAATTGGCATCTCTCTTATCTGATTAACTGTCTGTTAATGGAGCCAAAGGTCTAACTTTAACTTACACAGCGACTCAACTTTCCTAAAAGTTGTTCAGGAAACATAAACCTGATGCTAAACCTTAAAATTTACAACAAAAATATGATGCTTTCGCCAATCGTGATAGGAGCTCATGGAGCTGTGGAAATATTCTCTCTTCTTCTTCTGTATGGTCTTCTTCTTCTTATTCTTCTGTATCTCGCAACCAACGTTAATCTTCTCTCTTCCTCGTCCTCGATTTGAAAAATGTGCCACCTAATGTCAAAATAAATGCTTCTTTCAACAAGAGGTGAAATGAGATGTCAATCAGCATCAAACTACCAGTAGCAAATTACATTTTGTGGTGGCACCTGGGATGGCCAATCAGATGTCAGGTGCCACCCCGGACACCCCTCTGGCTCCGCCCCTGTATAGAACGCTATGAATTCACCAGCTCCTGTTGCCTTCCGCTGTCTCCCTATTTATAAACAAACATGTGACTGGCTCAACTGTTCTTGGGAACTACGGTAAGCTTCTGGTGTAAATGAATGTGACAGGTGAAATGAAGAACGCAATCTGCTTTATCTCCTAACGTTTTGCACAAATTGACTGCAGGTATTAACTTAAAAAGTAGCTACAAATATTCAAATTTATTGAAAAACTTCAGATAAATAGTTTTGATGGTATTGACAGTATTGTAAAAACATCCCGTGGCTTTTTCCGACTAACCCGGCCTACGGTATATACGGGATAGCGCCCTAGCCTATGACATGAAAAGCCTCTTTCAGGTCCATTTCCACTGTTTCCAAGAGGAGGAGACTGAGAGGCATGTCAGTTCTGCTGCCTGTATAGGCGTTGACAGGGGGATGTCAGATTTCAGCGTGTTCCTCCTGTCCCTATCATCCCCTCCCATCGCTCTGAGAGCGCTGTAGAGTAGAGCAGCTCCATTCTGCTGGAGACTAGAGCCCAGCCCTGTTTGGAGGCAACGGCAGTCACAGCTTTGATATGAAAATATCTGCTAGATTAAAATCGCTGTGGAGAAGATTGGTTGCCCCACGCTTGCATATCTTGGCCTCAGAAGTTGAAAAGGAACTGGCCTGATTGATTATTTTAATGGTGTGGGATTCTCTTTTTTAAGGGAGATAAAGAAATGTAAATGAACTTTTCTAATGTTGACTCTCACTCAGGAGGACATATTGTGGATGATTCACCAAGCTCAGATAAAATAGGCCAAATGTGGAGCACCACTGGTACTGAAATTCTCTGCTCTCTTGACTGAAATTCATCAAATACCCAGCCAAGGCAGCCATGGAAACCAATATGTACTGTACTGTGACAGCAAAGGTGACTCAATGCTATAGAGAACTGTTACATTTTTACATGAACACAGCATTTGCTTAATCCTTTCTCTGGCTGCATACAATCCAAACGATACTTTCGAATATAGTTAAAGCGTTGGGTTTGCATGAAAGATTTCTATGGCTTTGCCTGAAGATTAAGAAAGTTAATTCCAAGCCATTCTGAGGACCGCAAATAAATGAATGTGGAATGATGACAGAGCGGGAGCTGGTGTCTGGTGTCAAGGTGATACATCCACAGAGATCATTGGCTGTGTGGGCTGTGAGCAAGCCCATTCCACGAGGTGTCTTCAGGTCGGTGTGTGTGGCCATTTGAGGAGGACATAATGAATAGAAAGGCTCCTCGGGGTGAGCTAGCAGAGCATTAAATCACATGCAAAATTAGACTCTCACCAACATATTTCACTAGGTCTCCCCACACCCCTCCCCTCTCACCCCTCCCCCCTCTCTTTCTGTGTGTGTCTCTCTCTCTCTCTCTCGTTGTAGTAAGTAAAGTACACACAGCTCACACGTTCGGCAGAGCAGCTAGAAGCTTCCGAGAGCTTCTATGCAGACTAGGGAACGCTATTTCCCTGGGGTTATTAAATGATAAGCACTCACTGGGTACCTTGGTCTCGTCACTGCTAATTGAAGCTGCCATTTCACAGAATCAACAGGAGCGTTTGGTTTTCATTAGGTTGGCACACCAACATGTAGCATGTAATACAGTGGAGTACAACTTAAACAGAGTTTTTCTCTACTCCAGTGCTTCCCAAACCTTTTACATTTACTTTTCTCCCATGAACCACAGGGTACACATGGCCTTGGTGGTCCACTAGTAGCTACTGTACCTAGAGGACCCCCATTGGTCCACAGACCGCTGCCTGGTTGAATCAACGTTGTTTCCACATCATTTCAATGAAATGACGCGGAGCCAACGTGGAATAGATGTTGAATTGACGTCTGTGTCCTGTAGGAGGTTGGGAATCGGTGCTCTACACCACCAGACTTGACCTACACTCCTTACCAATCTAAGCCCTTACCATTTTACTGTAGCTCCTCTTTTCTCCCCACAACCACAGGGCCTGTAGTTGTGGTACTGATGCCTCATTGAAATAGCTCTTAGTAAATGAACACTGTACGAATATCAGTTACTGAATCATCAGGGAATTCACGCTCAACCCCTAATTTCCAAAGTCCATTGGATTGGAGGGGAGCCATCATTCAGCGTTTTAGCTGCTCAGATAATTGTAGTTGTGTCATTTGAAATGGGAGCCTTGCTATAAATCTTTAGTGTCTTGCACGCTGAAGGAATGAATGCTGAAGGAGATTGGCGCTCCTTAAAGGCTATTTGTGAGTGAAATTGTACATTGAACCAATTATGTTGTAAGTTATGACTGGGTGACTTAATGACATCCAAATGGCCTACACGGCTGTCGTGAAACTCAACATTTGTAAATCGATACTGTGGGGCGCCTACAATCAATAGATCTCATTAATGATAGGAAGCCATTATGCTGAGCGCTAGGCCCTGTTTTAACAATTTCAGGACAGCCCGCAATGAAAATCCAAATTGATGTAATTTATTCAGGCGGAGCCAACATATCAATTACAGGACATGACATCTCCAGATATGCCGTTAAATGCAGGACCATGCAGGCAGTCCTAGGGCACTTTCTCACAGAGGAGCAATCACAGTTTTACTTGAGTCAGACACTGTAGCCAAGGGTATTTTCCATTGTTTCTTTATATTATTATATCTTATATATCTAGACATGATTTGTACATATTCCTTAGAGCACCATCACAGTTTTTATCAGTTTTTATTTTCTTCCTTTGCTGGAAACAGAAGAGGAGGGCATTTTGAGACCTCTCTATTTCTACTTAAAGCTGTAATGATCAAACCAAAGACTTCTCAGCTAGTTAGAGGTTTTATTTGGCTTTGCCATTTCCAGAGTCTTTCTTTACCTCTTTGCTGTCTTCACTGTTTGTATCACAGAGGAATAGCAGTGTTTTCTTTGGCCGATCTGATTGTGGCGGCAAATTGTCTCGATGGAGTTTTAATTTGTGCCTGGGCTTTGTGGATATATGGGACTAGATAACTGCAATTCATTAATGTATGAGATATTTCCCAATAATTATTTTTTTGTTTGTGAGATACTGATGCATTACATCAATGCAGGATAAAGAAACCTTCACTTGTTTTATTCCAGAGGCCCTTTTCTGTTGATTTCCTGGAAAAAGGAAAACCACCACAGAAAGTTACCATTTCAAAGTCTACAGAACCAATTAGAAACACCCACTGGCTATTTGACCACTACATCAGAGCATGCGTTTCTTCTGCAAAACAAATTGTGGAAAGTAGTTGAGGAGAAGTTCTATTGTGATGGCAGATCTCCATGCAGATGTCTTCATCTACTTTAGTTTCCCTGAATCTGCCACGCCCGTGACTATATAGATATTTTATTTAAAACTTAACACTGAGCTGTCAGAGGGGGTTACACCAGGAAGGATGGCTCCTGTCTCTGCGTTTATCTCCTGAACCTGGTGCTGAGCCCCTACAGTTGGAAGCTAGAACAAGACAGGAGGGGTGTTAGGATGTTCCCATTGCTCTTATTGCTTCTAGTTTACTGGCTTAATTTGACCATAGAGGGCATTTTTAAAACAGCATTTAGCGCACTCAGAGCTCAATGGGGGGGAGAAATGAACTCGAAAACAGACACAGACCGATCAATAGCACTAGCACTGGGATCATAGTCACCGGAAAAGTGAAGTAAGTCTCTGGTGTTTGGAACGGTCTGTTCAATGTTTTAATGTTGTTGAGGCAGTAATCCAACAGGAGGCCACACTGTTTGATTATCATTCATCAACTGCTTGATTCATCTCAGGAGATATTATTGTTCGATTATCATTCATCAACTGCTTGATTCATCTCAGGAGATATTATTGTTCGATTATCATTCATCAACTGCTTGATTCATCTCAGGAGATATTATTGTTCGATTATCATTCATCAACTGCTTGATTCATCTCAGGAGATATTATTGTTCGATTATCATTCATCAACTGCTTGATTCATCTCAGGAGATATTATTGTTCGATTATCATTCATCAACTGCTTGATTCATCTCAGGAGATATTATTGCTTCCTCCGAACTCCCGTCTGTCAAGGACATAAATAAATAAAGTCATAAAGCAAACACACTTTGACCCATTTAGAAATGATTTGTAGAGAATCGAATTGGACAATAAAACAGCTGTTGCTCATAGAATATAGATGAACTGAGCTCACCTGCAACGTCTAATGTGTCAGACCAGTAATACAACACCTTCACTTAGTAAACAATATTGAGCGGTCCTGATGAAGAGACTGTCTGTTCTGGGGTGTACTGCATTGGACAGCTGCTCCATAGGGACAAGAGCTAATTCAAATAGCATCTGGCTAATCTTCTTCCCATAAGTCAGCCATCATATTCAACATCGCTTCTAGCATGTGCATGTTCATCCAGCACCTAGCATTAACCTTTTTCACTGAGATATGTTCGGTCACAGTTTACGTTGCACTTTGAGCTCAGATCGTGTATTATGTTTCCCTTTCTCTGGCATCTAGCTAAAGGTTCTTGTTGTTCCTATGGGAATCATGTGATAGCAACGGGCTGTCATGATGAGAATGATGTGTGGGTAAATGGCTGGGAGAGGTGCTAATGGGTCCGTAGAGAGATGGTTGAACTGTTCTTAATAAGCCTGCCACATATCAAGCCCTGGGCTCCCTTTGACTTCAACTTCAATGTGTAAATACATGCAGCAATATGAAGGGAGGAGGAGGTTGACTGAGCCCACGGGTAGTGTTTGCTCTTCTCTCTCAGCCCTTGGAAGGGTGCGGCAGGCTCCACAGTTTCAGTGTGTGTGTGTGTGTGTGTGTGTGTGTGTGTGTGTGTGTGTGTGTGTGCGCACGTGTGCAATATCAGACCCAGGAGAGTAGGAGGGGTGGTCCTCAGGTTCAGGCCCACCAGGCCTCTCTAACTGCGGCCCACGTGCATCTGTCTCCATCTGGGAACTTCTCCAATGCAAAGCACAGCGTTGATTCAGCCAGCTGTTTGGCTGAGATAGCTCAAATCTGTCAGGACCCGTTTTTCAACAGGGCAATTATATCAAATCACTGCTGTCCGTCGCCTACTCGTCCCGCCACCGGATATTGCAGTCATCACATTTGGTTATCAATTACGATTGCCAATGTGGAGGGATCTGTGAAGGGGGTTCTGGGCTGGAGGAGAGATGCCTCAGAGTGGTGACAGGACCCAATTAGGGAACAGGCAAGGAGCGCTACGACTGGCTGCCCACTAAATCAGCACAGGCAATGAGACAGACGCCCCAAACTAAGAGGTAACTCTCAGAGAAACCTGTGTAATAGCTCACACACACACACACACACACACACACACACACACACACACACACACACACACACACACACACACACACACACACACATACACACACACATTGCTGCTTCTGAAGGCCACTGCAAAACACCTGCAGTTGAAAAATACCTGGGGAAATTTCTCAATTACCATCAACCGAAAGCTTCACTGAATAGTCATGAGTATTATTGAGAAGTGGTTGCTTGCCATGCAAAGATGTGTCGGAATCTCGACAATGCATTCAATGTTAAATGTTTGATGTTAAAATATGCATCGGAGAGGCAGATTTCATGTACAAAGCATTTGAAGCAAGCAGACATACACAGCAAGCAGACATACACAGAGCAGGATTAAGATTCCTCTTTATATGTTTTGTGAGAAAGCATAACCACCTGGTCACGGGTATGTTTTTGCATGCTGTATTATAGGATTACTACTGTAGTTTGAGGTTCAGCTCAAGTTAATGAGGTAGCGGTTGCCGATTGGCACAGATTTAGGATCAGCAAACCCTAGCCAAAACCATTACGGAGTAGAAGGGCAAAACTGACATTAGATCAGTGGCTAGAGGCGACTACACACTTCCCACTTTAGAATGAACCTGACCTTCAGATATGTCAGTGCAGGTACCCATAATCCCTCAGCGCTCCCTGCAGCTGTTTCTCGTGTGGAAAACAAACTAGGGAAGCAACCTGCAGGCTGAAAACAGCTCCTCACACCATCTCTTCCTATGGGATACGACAACATAACCCTTTCAAGACAAGACTGGACAAAACCAGCATCAGAGAAGTGTTTATCAGATCAAATTATACAGGATATCACAATTGCTTCCTTAAATATTATACAGCCACATTTGATTGCCAATGGTGTTTTATTGTCAATGGTGTGATTGTATCCTTAGCTTGTCTCAACTAACCCCAATGTCTTTCCTTTTATGGCAAAGAGGTTTGTAAGCACTGTCTACTACATCTAGGCCCTATTTCTTTGCTGAACCCTGTCACAATACCTGTGGGCCAACTATAAAAAAAAAACCTGTGCTGTGTCCCAGGCTGGCATCACATTCCAGGGCCTATTTCAGGTGGATGTGACGGTGTGGTACAGTAATGTTAAGATGGCAGTCTGGCACATTTAATATGACCTGGGGGCTTTGGCCTAGCTGACACAATTAAACAGCGCAGCATGCAAAGTTGACTTCTGTGTGTGTGTGTGTGTGTGTGTGTGTGTGTGTGTGTGTGTGTGTGTGTGTGTGTGTGTGTGTGTGTGTGTGCGTGCATGCATGCGTGCGTGTGTGCAATGTGTGTGTGTGTGTGTTGAGTTTTGAGCAATGAGCGAGGCAGGTAATTTTTCGGGGCTGCAGACACCATCGCTCTCTGACAGATGGGATTGTGTGTGAGGGGATGGAGTGAGGGAGGGTGAGGGAGAGGTTGGTGAGTGGATGTTGGTACAGTAGGTAGCCATTCCTGATGTAACCCAGCTAGCTGTAGCCTATGGCGCTAAAACCAATCACAAGCCTGTAAACAACCATCTAGTGTGAGGAGGGGATTGCTGGCGATGACATTGGAAAGCTATGGCAGTTTTCAGAAAGCAAAGACCCTTTTCCCTGTAATGTGAACCATTATTCCTGTGCTCTGTATCTGTGGACTAGTCTTTTTGTTTCATGTTTGCTGTGCTGGTCCACAGAGAGAGGATGAGTCTATCCATGGCAGCAGCAGGGCTGAAGACAGACCCCCCCCCGCCAGTCAGTCAGTCCGTTAGTCAGTGGTAATCCAAACAGGATATGAACTCCTCTGTTTACCCCATACTACTTCCTGGATCCTCAGAGACTTCAAATCTCCCATTAGCTGTAACACTCACATGCTATCCCACAGAGCCATAGAGATATAATGGGATTCTAAACAGTCATTCTCCGCTCCACCTAGAGACACTGTCAGACAGGTACACATTCACTACTACACACTGGTCCTCACATAATTAGCTTTTTATTGATTGCATATTAATGACATTAGACAGGTGCTGCAATGGAAATGTGCATATAGCCTGTATTTGTTGCCAGACATTTTGCAATGGATTTTTTCTTTTCAGAAGCTGAGACAATGGATGTGCGCCCAGAGGCCACAGTGTGTAGATGTTGTCTTCTTCCTCTGTTTGGCCATCTGGTTCAGTAATAATAACCTGAGTGCATATGGGTTACCTCCTCTCGTCAATATGGGCGGAATGTACTGCCCAACATATCATACCCCCACATTGCTTAATTCTTCACCCCAGCAGAAACTGTTTTAAGTGAGAATGGTGGAGTGACCAGAGATTCTTTGTATGGAACCCCCCCAACCAGAAAGATTCTCTCTCTGCTTTTGCAAGGACGCATTTATCTTCCCTACAGAAACTTCACCAAGTCCACCACCAGCAATACGCTGCTTCCCTTCCCAGTACCCCCACAGCTGTTGTGTCTGACAGAGAGACTAATTATATGCTGTGTGCATGCTATTTTAGAGAGCCTTGTAAGTAAAGTACACCCCAAGCTATGGCTGAAGTGAATGATGGTTTCTGTGCACCAAGTTGTGGCTGCTATCCCCAAGTCCCAGAGGCATTCACAGCAAATAAATGAGATTATATATTCCTCTCCTCCTTCACAAGCTTTTCCTCTGGAGTCTTATCAGATTATTCTCACTTTGATGTTATACAGTATATAAGGACCTGGATATTGCTTATGTCCTAGTTTTTCACTGCTGTTTTTTTTCTACCATGATATGTACTTCTCATCGAATGTTGCTCATATCATCAATGAAACTGGAGTAACACTTGTGCCTGATAATATGGGTTTTATAGCATTAGTTGTTATCGATGAAACGTCACAATACTATGCAAAGTGTTCGACTTGGCTGCTGGCGGGCAAGGAGACCCCGGCTCCACTAAAACCATTTTCAAGGGTTTGTTCAATAGATGTATAACTAGGTTTTAATATCATCACCTCTTGTCACATTTGCGATTATGCCACATTTTAGCTTTGTCATCAGCGTTATACATCATGTAACTGCATGTTTTCATGATCACTAAACATCAATTGATCATGTAATTTCAGATACCTGAGGGTAGGCTCACGATATCTCTCAATATTGTCCTACATTAATTGGATATTGGATAGCTAGCCAATTTTGACATGGTCCATCAATCAAATGTAGCCTATCATGTCTGTCAGCAGCAATTGTGATGAAACACTCTTAAAAACAGTGTCTATTTGTGTAAAAAACTCTTTAGTCATATCCCAGTTTACCTATTTGCTTAACGTCTTACCCAGCGATCTGTTTTTAAATTATAGGAGCAAAAAGTAATCTATTTGATTTGGAACAGCAAGCCAGGCGGGCCTATTTATATAATGAATATGAATTCAGAGGGCAGACATATTAAAGCATTACAAACTCTCACTAAAGTCTTCAGTCATACACAAATTGTACTTAAATCCGAACTGGTTCTCTAGCAGATGAGTAAGAATGTCTCACCCCATGTTCAAGAATGGCCCCTTTCCCTTTATTCAGATTACAACCTCTCACTTTCGGTTCTTTTCAAATTTTAAAAAGCCATAGAAAGTTGGTTGCAATTTCAATTTCATCCACCAGAAGAAAATTAGCAAATATTACAACAAATATTATGATTAAACTCAAATATACTAATTGACAAAAAAAACAAAAAAATGTTTTAAATGTTTAAAAAAAAGTATAATCTTTGTAAATTATATCATAAATAGGACTGTTGGTGTTATGTCACACATGCAGCTAACAAAAATATATAGAAATGTCTGCTCTACCCAAAATTACAACCAACTAATTGCAGCATTACCACAAAAATGGAAGAAGCAAGTGGAAGGGAGAAAAAAATAAGGAACTTGTTTGTGAAACATAAAAAAGTATACTAGTTTAATTTAAGGACCAAAAAATGTACAACTGTGCCATATATATTTGTGACAATATTGCGTTAGGAGGTAGGTGAAGGAGTCAGGTGCAGGAGAGCAGAGATGTCCGAGATGCGTCATTTTAATGGGCAAATACACCAAATACACATTAGACACAATAAAAAAATCAAACGCCCTCGACAACAGGAAAAACCCGTTAATCACGCAAGGAGGAACAAACAAAGCTCCTCAATTTATACACACTCGGTATAAATGCCTGAAACAAAAATGGGCACAACCTAACCGAGCAACATCACAATAAAATAATCCTGCACAAACCTAGGCAGGCAACAGGGTAAATTATACACACGGAAATGAAGGCAAATGAAACCAGGTGTGAAAGAACCAAAGACAAAACAAACAGAAAAGGAAAAAGGGATCGGTGATGGCTAGTAGGCCGGCGATGCCGACCGCCGAGCGCCGCCCGAACAGAGAGAGGAACTACCTGCGGTGGAAGTCGTGACAATATTGCAAAATAGTTGGGATGAGATTTTCAGTGTACCGATTCAATGGCACATGGTTTATGAACTGATATGCAAAACGATAATTTTTCAATTTAAATTATTATTAAAAGGTATTGCAACCAATAGAACGTTATATAGGTCCAGGAATGGTCCAGGAATGGCTGAAGAATTGCAACAACTCTGTAAATAGCACTACTGGGTGATCTGAAAATTCATAGTCAATTGATCAATACTAAAATAATACTTTCAGCAACAAAACAAATCTTTAATTTACAATCTAGAAACAATGTGAATAGAAAGGTTTCAACAGTTGAAAAATAGATGTCAAATAGATGGTGTTAGATGGGACGGGTGGAGTGGAGTTGAAGGGTGGAACTAATAACAACAAGATTACTCATGTAAAATGTAGTGTGTCCGTTACTTGTACATAGGGTCTGAATTCTGTGTAACAGAACAGAGAAATCAAAACGGGATGGTCTTCAGAAATAGATGGAAAGGGTTTAGGGTAGCGGAAGGATATGAGTAAGAACAAACAAAAGAGAACCATTGTAAAATAGATTGTGCCTGTAAAATATATATAGTATGCATGAGCTGGAAGTAGAAGCCTATGTGCTGGGTTAGTGTAAAATAGTAAAGAAAATAATATTTTAAAAACGTGTGTGTGTGTGTGTGTGTGTGTGTGTGTGTGTGTGTGTGTGTGTGTGTGTGTGTGTGTGTGTGTATATACACACAGTATAATTACAAAAAAATATATGGGGGATTGGAAATGATGCAGACAATTACATTGATGGAAGCTACAATCTATCTGCAATATTAAAGCTGATCTACCCCACCAAAATGTTTGTCTAACAATAATAATAATAATAAAACAACGTTGAAAAGGGGATAATGTTCGCTGACTTCGCTAGGTAGGCCTACGTTGGTTGTTTAGCCAACTGTACAATGTTTCTCAAAGTAAACATTATCCGCTGACATTACATCAGCAAATGTGCCCTTCTGCTGCTTGGCAGGAAGAGTCCACGAAAGATGGCACATTTATGCAAAACACTCATACTTGTCAGGTATGGTTCACTTTAATCCAATTAATGGAGGACAATATTGAGAGATATCGTGAGTCTACCCTCAGGTATCTGAAATTACATGATCAATTGATGTTTACTGATCATGAAATCATGCAGTTACTTGCTGTATAATTCTGATGACAGAGCTAAATGTGGAATACTTGGACATTTGTAGTTCTGACTGTGGTCTTCAAGAAAAACCAAATAGTTCACATTTATTTAACAATCCCTTGAAAACAGTTATCAATGGTTTTAGCGGAGCTGGTGGCCTCCTTGCCCCCCAGCAGGATAATCGAATATGCTGCACCTTACTGTGATGTTTTTTGTTAGCCTCCTAAATTCCCTGGTGCCCTGTATGAGTGTGTAGAGCTGTGATGGTCATGGAATTTTGGATTGGGTTATTGGTCAGTCAAATGACCGCAGTCACGCCTATAATCATTTGAAGAGGACAATCATTTTTTGTTGTTAAGACACACATTCTCTTCTCTCCTCCACTCCTGACACATGTGCTGCGGCTGCAGGGAGGGAGCTATTGCCTAGGCAACCAAAGACCTGTTTGCTACAACACTTTGCTTGCTTCAGCAAGGAGCAACAAAGTTTCACCACCAAGTTGAATATGTTTATCTTTTACGGGTTATGACGGATTATTTATTTTCATGACAGTCTTCATCCATAATCGTCGGTCACACGATTATACCTTAATTGTGCAAGCCCTACGAGTGTGCCATCACTTCAACAGTAGGGGGTTTACAAGCAGATGCAGCCTTCTTCTTACTGAGCTTTCTGTACAGCAGCAACAGACTTTGATCCCCTGTGTTGGAGCTGTGTTGGCAGAGGTTTACTGAGATAGTGTCGTTCCGGGGGTAGGCCTGCATTTTCATAAGCTGGTTTTCCTCTCTTCTCGCCGAGGAGAGATTTAACTTGGGGCTCACAGCTGGGAAGCACACCAGGGCTGCTCTCATTCAATGTATTTGGATTTGCCTGATTTGAATCACTTCTACTGCGTGGCAGGCAGGTAGGAGTTTGAGTTAGAGAGAGAGTCATACTTCCAGGCTGGGGGAATGCATGGCAATATTCATTTAAATCTGGCTTTCAAGTGATGCTCTGCTTTAAGGGACCTCATGCACATAGCACTGCAGAGACCTGTGAAAACCTGTCAACCACTCTGTTGTTACAGTCAGACTCAAAGAGCTGCTGCCTGGTGAAATGTAGCTTTGTTACAGTAGATTTGACCTCATAATAATAATTCTCTCTGGGAATATATTATAATATACATTATGTCAATTTCGTTGTGACAATAATGAAAGGATAAACAGCCGTATTGGCCTAAAAAATACATTTCTTTCAGTCTACAACATACAGCATTGCAATTTCTAAATGGTGATCCTTAGGAAGAACACATTACAAGTTTTCTGATGCAAACACATTCATATTCTAAGAGTGCCAGGGTGCACATTTCCCTTTGCTGCAGAAACAACACTCATGTTTTCCAAACAGAGGAAGAACTCTTGCTGGTCACTGAAGGAACTGTGACTTGGCTGATGAATATGATAAAAAATACTAATGGGAGCTCTATTTTCAAACCAGAACATTGCCTACTATCCTCCCTCGAGACAGGCTTTCTTCGCCACTTTAATAAATCACTATATCCAGTCTCCACGGAGCAGCTGTGAATTTTAATGAATGTTGAAAATACCACTAATGTAGAAGACTGGTGATAAGATCTACTTTGGGTTGCGTCTATGGACTAGGATTTAGTTATGTGTGTGATACATGAGCAGACCAGACATGATGGGTAAAAGTTACTGTCTCCGAACCCACACCATTCCCTGTGAGTGAGTGGTAATGAGAAGGAGAGGAGAGGAGAGGAAGAGGAGAGGAAAGCTCCGCCTCCTATCCTCAAATCTCATCAGAGATATGACGTCGCACATATGTGCCTGAACAAGAATAAATCCTGATGAGGCATTGATGTCAGGAAGAGCAGTGGGTTTAGCTGGCTGGTACACTCTCAGATCTGGTGGCCTGGATTCATGACGGAGAGCTTCTGGATTGTTCCAGGAAATGAGTGCCTTTCGCATCCATTTTGATATTTTAAGCATAAATTGCGCACCAATATAGCATTTTAAAAGCATGTTATATTAAATGAAGTGCCCTTTAATATAGACCACATGGAGAATTCACTTCATCCACTTTATGCATTTTGACGTGTCCATCCGTGCACACTTTGTGACTTCTAGGGAGATGTTTATTTAACCCACTTAATCTCAAGAAGTCTTCACCATCATCGTAAAGTCCTTTCTGAAGATGAGTTTGTATTTAATGTGGTTAGTGTTTCACATACATCTGTCCCTCATTTTAAAGTCAAACCTGTTATGTGAACTGACCTCTCATTTTAATATGACGAGGAGGAGTAGTAGGAAGGATCGGAGGACCAATGCGCAGCGTGGTAAGTGTCCATATCGTTTAATAAGAATAATGAACACTGAACAAAACAATAAACGACAACGTGAAATAACAAAACAGAAACAGTTCCGTGTGGCACGAACACTGACATGGAAAATAATCACCCACAACTCAAAAGTGAAACCAGGCTACCTAAGTATGGTTCTCAATCAGGGACAACGATTGACAGCTGCCTCTGATTGAGAACCATACCAGGCCAAACACAGAAATCCCAAATTATAGAAAAAGGAACATAGACTGCCCACCCCAACTCACGCCCTGACCATACTAAAACAAAGACAAAACAAAGGAACTAAGGTCAGAACGTGGCAATATGGTGAAACATTGAACATCTAATAGTCAAATCATAGTGTAAAACCATATGAGCATGCTACGTTGACTTCAATGAGCTAGTTCTACTATTTTGGGCCATTTTCTGGTGTTTTGTGGTGAAAACTGAGCGGGTTGAGCATAACACGCCGACCCTGTAACCCATAGATAGACAGGCTAGAAATGATTTAACAATAAAAAACATTTGTGAAGCTTGTATCCAGTCGCCACACCCTGTGTCCCAGGCTGGCATCACATGCCAGGGTCTAATTGAGGGGGTTGGGACGGTGTGACCTTGTGGTACAGTAACGTTAAGATGGCAGTCTGGCACACTTAATCTGACCCGGGGACTTTGGTCTAGCTGACACAATTAAACAGCGCAGCATGCTACGTTGACTTCTATATGTGTGTGTGTGTGTGTGTGTGTGTGTGTGTGTGTGTGTGTCTGTGTGTGTGCGTTGAGCAATGAGCGAGGCAGGTAATTATTCAGGGCTGCAGACACCATTGCTCTCTGACAGATGGGATTGTGTGTGATGGGATGGAGTGAGTGAGGGAGGGAGGGTGAGGGAGAGGTTGGTGAGTGGATGTTGGTACAGTAGGTAGCCATTCCTGATGTAACCCAGCTAGCTGTAGCCTATGGCGCTAATACCAATCACTACCTGTAGCCTGTAAACAACCATCTAGTGTGAGGAGGGAATTGCTGGTGATGACATTGGAAAGCTATGGCAGTTTTCAGAAAGCAAAGCCCCTTTTCCCTGTAACTTCAGGCATTATTCCTGTGCTCTGTCTCTGTGGACTAGTCTTTCTCAATGGATTATGTTTCATGTTTGCTGTGCTGGTCCACAGAGAGATTGAGGATGAGTCTAATAGATAGGCAGGCTAGAATTGTTTTGACCTTTTTTGTGTGTGTGTGTGGGGGGAGGGGGCTTGCATACCATTGCCACACCCTGTTGCACACAACAAGCTTCTGTCACAAGGGGATTAATTAATGGATTATGTAAAATGAAGTCGTCAACCCTGTTACAGTCAACCCTGTTACAGTCAACCCTGTTACAGTCATCCCTGTTACAGTCATCCCTGTTACAGTCATCCCTGTTACAGTCAACCCTGTTACAGTCAACCCTGTTACAGTCAACCCTGTTACAGTCATCCCTGTTACAGTCATCCCTGTTACAGTCAACCCTGTTACAGTCAACCCTGTTACAGTCATCCCTGTTACAGTCAACCCTGTTACAGTCAACCCTGTTACAGTCAACCCGTCAACCCTGTTACAGTCAACCCTGTTACAGTCATCCCTGTTACAGTCAACCCTGTTACAGTCAACCCTGTTACAGTCAACCCTGTTACAGTCATCCCTGTTACATTATAACCATTTTTTTTATTTAGCCTCTTGAGATGGAAAAGCATGTTTTCTTATGAAGTTCAATGTGGGCTCTTTATGGCAGGATGTTCAAATGAGGTGAAATCAAGTTGGTGAAACGACCCTTTAATATCCTTCAATAACACCAGCTTCCTTCGATCTCTTCAATTAATTCATGCTTCTAGAAAAAAAATCTTATTTCAAGGAAAAGTCCTAGTTTCTGTAAAATCAACAATGGTATTCAAGTATACAGGGGCACTTATGATGAGGAAGATATGGCACTTCTATGGAACTTGGAGAGTCTTAGGGCAGGTGGTGTAACGCATCGTAGATTACAGTCAAGATCATATTTGAATGTCATAGTTACTCATTTCTCTGGTAGTTCTGTGTTAATGTAAAACAAGATACACACATCATAAACAGGACAAGAATCAATGATTTACTACTAATGGGGTCCCTCTCTCCTTCAGTACTTATCCATACTAAAGGATTTTCCCTATCTCGTACTTTGTAGGGCTCCACCACAGAGATCTCTGCTACAGCCTCCACTGTCTCTTCTCCTATGTGGCTAGAGTTGCTTTTTGGCCCAGGATGCCTCACTATACCCAATGTTCCCACCCAGATAGTCCCTCCAAAAGAGGCTTGTCTACATTACAGGCGATGGAACGGAACACCAGATCAGGAGACTGTCCTGTGGGGTTTACAGGCTTGTGTGTGTGGGTGTGTGGGTGTGAGGAGATGGGTGTTCTTTGACCGCACCCTGCTATGTGCCCGCCCACTTGCCCGGCCACAATCTAGGTCACAGCTTCTTGAATGTGACCACCTCAGTCGGGCACTATTACTGCCTTGGCACTAGTGTTGTTGTAAAGAGCATGGTGAATTGCAAATGGCTTGAAGTCAGGATAATGAGGACAGCTCTCTATCTATCTTTCTCTCTCTCTCTCTCTCTGGTTAATATGCCAGAAATAAATGGGATTATGTTGTACGCTGCCATTTCCTCCATCAAGACTGTATCTTGTGTTTAGTTTTCTGGAGGCTTCTCTCTCTCGCGCGCGCACGCACGCACTTTCACTCTCGCTCTCGCTCTTGCTCTCGCTCTCTCTCTCCCCCTGAGAGTAGCTGTTGACCACCCACAAGGTGATATGCATTGTGCCCCGTTTAAGTGGGCCAGAGGAGATTTTCTGAGATTCTCAAAGCCTGGTGTTGAGAGGTGTGTGTTTGAGGTAAACTGTTGCTGTGACGCTGCGCTACGGCTTATGCCTCTGAGATAACGCTCTCTTGAAACAAGTGTAAGAAAACAGATAGCTTTGAATAGATGTAGGCTTTAGCGCAAGATTGGAGAAGAGAGGAGAAGAGAGGAGAGGAGAGGAGAGGAGAGGAGAGGAGAGGAGAGGAGAGGAGAGGAGAGGAGAGGAGAGGAGAGGAGAAATAGGAGAGGAGAGGAGCGGAGAGGAGAGATTGGAGATAGGAGAGGAGCAGAGAGGAGAGGAGAGAGAGAGAGATAGGAGAGGAGAGATAGGAGAGGAGCAGAAGCACTTGACTCTTTGCCAGAGGAACAACACAGACCTGACAGTATTTGCCAGGTACATCTCAACCGATCTGCGTTTTTCTGCGCCAAACAAATGTGGTGACAGGTGTTGCAGTCAGCTGCTCCTCGTCCGTACTGCCCACAGTTTGAATAACTCACTGAAGGGGAGTACTGTATTGGGGAACAGGCCCTTCAGGCCAGATATACATACAGATAGGGGCATCAGATGTCCATGTATCACCCTGACCCCTGACCACCCCATCACACTCCTGTTTCTCTCACCCTTATGTGAACTTTCAGAAGGCTTCAATAACAGAGTCTGTATACATACAGAGAGGACAAGCGGTCCCCCAAACAGCCGTGCTAAAATATGAATGATTCCAGCACCATCTGCATGCTAATCTGAATAACGTCTCCAAAGACCCACTTCGTCCACCCAGGCTTTGAAAAGAAAACATCTACAGAAATTCTCTGTTTTCCTGGCTCTAAAAGGATGAAAGAATCCCACAGAGAGACCAGTGTTTGTCATTAGGGCACTCAATGTGCAGCTTTTTATGAAGCAACAGGAAAACTGTTGAATTCAATGGCTAATTTGATTAGAGCCAAGTTTAAAATAAATGTGAAATTATCATTTGTGTTTGTTTGCTGGTCTTTCCTGTGCTTATCTGTCTGGCACACAGCTCCCTTGATGTTTCTCTGTGAATCTCAGCACACACAGAGCAGACTGCTGAGGAGAAAGCACATCAAACTCATGGCGAAGTGACTCAAAACAGTAGTGTTGACGACAGCAGAAAATAACAACAGCGGTGACCTTATCGTCACCCCAGCGCCTGTCTTTCAGCACAAGTCAGACTTGTTATCTTATCTTTGCACTGGAAAAATGGAATGAATCATCATGAGCTGAAGAGAGAGACAGAGAGAGAGAGAGAGAGAGAGAGAGAGAGAGAGAGCAAGAGAGCAAGAGAGAGAGGGTGTTGATTGTTGGTGTCTTTTGAACAGAAGTGTACAGAATTACAGTCTGTGTTCTCCACATTGGTCACAGATGGGTTAGCATCTTCTGTCTCAGAGTAAACACACACACACACACACACACACACACACACACACACACACACACACACACACACACACACACACGCCCCTCTCTTCAGCCATGTAGCATGGAGGCTGGCATGTTTTTGGTAGTGCTGCACCATGCCACTGCTGGATACCGATTATGGTTTTGCCTGCTACTTACTAAAACATTTGGTGTACAACTCGTAGCACATACTATTTAGAACGCACTGTTTAGTTAAAACATTAGCAGTGAGCAACTGAAATCAGCATACTAGGCTCGTCCATACTGAGAATGCATCATTTCATTTCCCGCCATTCGTTCATTTTGGTTACATGACCTACCTTTTCTGATTATCAGCTGTTGTTGTTAAAAACGTGTGTGTCCGGGAAGAGGACCGTCTTCCTCAGTAGTGTGCAGTGAATCCTACGAGACAAAAAGCCTAAATGACTAGGACATCCTGGCATTTAAAGCAAACTCAATTCTCGAAAATGTCACACTATGAAACATTCTATTTTCGGAATAGCCAAAAGGCCTACTATATAGAACGCAAGGAGGGGTATTCGGACAAGGCCATAGTCTTCTGCACAAAGAGCTAAGGAATAACAGCGCCTTTGTTTTTTAAATGCCCACTTTTCAATAAATTAGGAAAGAACTCATGGATAGTCATTCTTAAATGTTAGTCATTGATGATTGTTATGAGGGAAAGTCCAGTGTGCCAATTATCTTTATTATTCCTCAGTGTTTCATACGTCGTATCTAATTTGGTAGTGTGTTTGTGTGTGTCCCATCTGCTGTTAGTCCTATATCCTCTCTTCTAAGACGATTTTTCCTGCCCCAGCCATGGCCAGCCAGCTTAACCTGAGATGTTTTTTTTACATTTATTTAACCAGGCATGTCAGTTAAGGACAAATTCTTATTTACAATGACGGCCTACCCCGGACAACGCTGGGCCAATTGTGCGCCACTTTATGGGGACTCCCAATCACAGCCGGATGTGATACAGCCTGGACTCACCTCTTGCACTGAGATGCAGTGCCTTAGACCACTGCGCCACGCAGGAGCCCGCACATTGTCTGGTCAGAGGTAGCTGTGTTGTGGGATACTGTTTTAATAATGAGCTCCTCGCTGCTCATCTATCATTTATAGAGCTGCGCCTCCTCAGGTTTCTGTCCTAGCATGGCTGTCTTTATTGTTCTCATCACGTTTTCACAGTGCTGTCCTTCCTCACACAACAGCATGCTTTTGTCTAGTTACCCTTAGCAACACTGTCCTCAACACTGTCCGTTTTGAATGGTTTACTGGAAGTGCAGAACACTGTCTGCCTGTCCTTGGCTTTGCTATGTGTCTTTGACTCTGGAATTCCAGTCAGAGACAGGTAAGATGTTGTTATCCAGTATGTGAAGGTATCAAAAGAAGCACAAAGTCAGTGACTGTAAGGCTGTAGCTTTCTAGCCGACAATAACTGTAAGGAGTTGTTTTATGTTGAGTTGAACTGTTGGCTGATGGTCTGCTGAAATGTTCTCTGTCCGTCTGTCTGTCTGTCTGTCTTTCTGTCTCTCTCTCTCAATTCAATTCAAGGGGCTTTACTCTCTCTATGTTTCTCTCTCTGTTTCTCTCTCTGTTTCTCTCTCTCTGTTTCTCTCTCTCTGTTTCTCTCTCTCTGTTTCTCTCTCTCTGTCTCTCTCTCTCTCTCTCTCTCTCTCTCTCAGGTGCACCACGCTACATTATGACCCAGATCTGCCCTCCACCTCCATTGTCATCACCTTCCACAACGAGGCCCGCTCTACTCTGCTACGCACCATCAGGAGGTAAGAGACCCATGAGCCTGCCCTGTTTACTGACTCTGGACTAGGTCACAGTCAGTTGGCTCTCAGACCTTTGCCTTACTCACATGGACTCCCCACTTAACCCCGACACCCAAGTGCCAAATCTCTCTATTGACTTCCCAGCCTGTCCCTTGACCTTTCCCATAGCTGCCTCACTTCTGCCTCACCTCCTCCTCACCTCTCCCTGTCCGTGGGTGTCAGCAGCTTGCCTCAGCAGCTTGCCTCGGCAGCTTTCCTCAGCAGCTTGCCTCAGCAGCTTGCCTCAGCAGCTTGCCTCAGCAGCTTTCCTCAGCAGCTTGCCTCAGCAGCTTTCCTCAGCAGCTTGCCTCAGCAGCTTGCCTCAGCAGCTTGCCTCAGCAGCTTTCCTCAGCAGCTTGCCTCAGCAGCTTTCCTCAGCAGCTTGCCTCAGCAGCTTGCCTCAGCAGCTTTCCTCAGCAGCTTGCCTCAGCAGCTTTCCTCAGCAGCTTTCCTCAGCAGCTTGCCTCAGCAGCTTGCCTCAGCACAATACAGCCCAGCGTCAGGCCTCCCTTGTCAACCTTTCCTGATGCCGGTTCAGCTCTCTGTGTGATCGCTTAATGATCACGCAGAGAGTCCTGACCACCGCTCCACTCAGGAGAAACTGTCCAGTTTATGCGCCTGCCCCAAACCATTTTCATTTTCTCTGCCGTTTCAACCAATTAAAAGACAATACTTCCCAGTAGGTTACAGCCTGCCCGTCCCTGTGGTTTTTGGACGGCTTCTCCGTTTGCAACTTTATCGCAATTACACACTTCTCCTGCAAAAAAAAAAGGTTTGTAATTGCGGCCGTTGCTTCACTGCAGGCTCAGAGGCTCAGGATATAATGGTGCCCAGCTTCAGGCTCCATCCCAAACAATATCAACAGAGAAGCAGCAAATAGCAGTTTACTTTTATAACAATTAATTCATCTAGAAAACACACACGTCTCTCTCTTTTTTCTCTCTCTCTCTCTCTCTCTCTCTCTCTCTCTCTCTCTCTCTCTCTCTCCCTCTCTCCCTCTGTCTCTCTCTCAATTCAATTCAATTTGATTTATTGGCATGACGTAACAATGTACATATTGCCAAAGCTTACTGTAGATATTTACAATAATAAAATAATAAGAATCAAAACAGTAACAACAATAACCAAGGGTCAAAATAACCATACATTGAACAATAAGCATACAGTAGAGGATATGTGCATGTTGATTGGTCTGTCAGACACTGTCCCTCATCTATTGGCAAGCAACATTATAGCGCGCTGCCAACCCACAGCTCTCTGTGTCCTCCCCCAACAGGATGGGTAGCCTACTCCCATCAGAGAGGTCTTTAAAACCTTGAATATAGGTTTCTAATTTGAGTAAATGACACTCTAGAATTGTTTTATGTTTTTGACATTTTGTCAGGAAATGCAGCTCTGTCTCAGGTTCTGCTGTTGTGCAGTGGTTGCACAGCCTTTCCTCTACAGGGAGCCAGGTTTTCTGTTTCTAAGGTTTTGATCAGTAACCATGGTAAAATATTTAGCCACGGTGTACTGTCGATATAGGGCCAGATAGCACTGCATTTTGCTTTGTGCTTGTGCTTGTGTTTCCCAATAAGCGATGTAGTTTTGTTTTGACTGTGTTGTAAATTTGGTTTATTCTGATTGATTGGATGTTCTGGTCCTGAGGCTTCAGTGTGTTAGTAGAACAGGTTTGTGAACTCAGCCCCAGGACCAGCTGGATGAGGGGAGTCTTTTCTTTGCTCAGCTCTTGGCATTGCAGGGCTTGGTAATGATATGAGAGGGGGTCACTGTATTTTAGATGTTTTCAAAACTTAATTGCTCTTTTTTGAGTTTTTATTATGAGTGGATATTGTCTTAAATCTGCCCTGTATGCATTGTTTGTAGTTTTCCTCTGGACATGTAGGAGAATCTTACAGAACTCTGCATGCAGGGTTTCAAAGGGGTGTTTGTTCCATTTGATGAAATCTTGTTTTGCAAGTGGACCCCACACCTCGCGGCCATAAAGTGCAATTGGTTCAATGACACATTCAATTCGTTTTAGCCAAATTTGAATAGGTATTTCAATTTGAACTTGTTTTTTTAATGGCGTAGAATGCCCTGCGTGCTTTCTCTCTCAGTTCGTTCACTGCCTCATTAAGGTGTCCACTTGAGCTTATTTTTAAACCTAAATAATTGTAGTGTGTGCAGTACTCTATATATTTTGTACCAATTGCGAACTTTGTTCTAATTCCCTGAGATCTGGATCTTCTCTGGAAATGATTTAGTCTTTTTGGGGTTTACTGCCAGGGCCCAGGTCTGGCAGTACTGCTCTAGCAGGTCCAGGCTCTGCTGTAGGCCATGTGCTGTGGGTGACAACAGGCATAGGTCATCTGCGAAGAGCTGGCATTTAACCTCTGAATTGTGGGGACTAACACCAGGGGCTAAGGATTTTTCTAGAATAGTGGCCAATTTGTTGATGTTTCTCTCTCTCTCTCTCTCTCTCTCTCTCTCTCTCTCTCTCTCTCTCTCTCTCTCTTTCTGTGGCTACCTCATTACATACATCTTTGTCCAGGGTAGTGTACTGTATACAGCACTCTGAGCCACATAGCCCAGTAGTTAAATACCTCCTGAGGTGGCACAGTACCAGTACCCTCTCTGTGGCCCTCAGGGGCCTCAGCCTCAGTGGGCGGGGTTTAATTAGCACAGTGCTCCATGTCTGTCGGCATGTTTGTGTAATCATGACGGCCTCCATTCTCCCTGCATGTAATTACACAACCTCCGCCTCACTCAGCCCTCCACCACACGCTGCGGCTGCTGCCGCCGGTGATGTAGCTAATAAGAAAAACAACAACAACCCTCATCTCCTGAGATTTCTCTGCATTAATCAAGTTGTCTGGGGTTCATGGGCTGGTTAGACCCAGATAGACCCCCTGACGCACAGCCCACCAGAATCCTCAGCCGGTCTGTCTGTTAGCCCATCTCTCTCTCTCTCTCTCTCTCTCTCTCTCTCTCTCTCTCTCTCTCTCTCTCTCTCTTTCTCTTTCTCTTTCTCTCTCTCTCTCTCGTTCTCTGACGCCAGAACCAAACATTGATACAGAGCGAAGTTGAAAAGCAGGCCGTGGGCCTCTTTGATTTGTGTTAGTGCTGACAGAGGCTATTACTAGAGTCCAGCCCTCAGAACCCTCAGAGGTGGAGAGGGGGGAGGGACAGGCTGGAAACCCTCTTCAGACCCTGCTCTCCCAAGACAGTGCTGTGACCGATAGATCAGGAGAAGAGAGGGGAAGGGGAGGAGAATAATATGGAAGTGAGAAGAGGGGAGGGTAAGGGACGAGAGGTAGAGATAATGAATACACAGAGGAGATGAGAGTGGAAAGTAGAGGAAAAGAAATGAGAGGAAAGGGGGGGAATAGTGAAGTCAGGAGAGGTGAGGAGAGGTGAGGTGAGGAGAGGAGGAGCAGGAAGGATAGGCCTGTGTTTTCATATCCCCAGCAGGTAGAGCAAACTAAAGGACAGGGAAACAGTCATTGACCCCATATTACACCTGGATGCTATATTCTACTGATGTTTGACGAGACGCTCTCTGTGCCAGACAGCCATAGAGGAGAAGGAGGTGGTGGAAACTTGTCTTAATGGGTTGTGTGTAGTGTGATTAACACAGAGCGGTGCCGCACACTGGTGCCTTCAGGACACACTCATGACGATCAGTACTAAACAAATGAGAAAATACCCACTGGGGGGAAAAACTGGTTGAAATAACGTTGTTTCCACGTATTTCCCCCAAAAACATTCCATGTGATGATGTTGAATCGACGTGGAAAATGTATTGGATTTGCAAAAAGTCATCAACGTAAAGGAATTATCTCAAAACTAAATGTTGAAATGACGTCTGTGCCCGGTGGGTAATGTAGACTATATTATTTTCCAAATGTCACCTATTCCCGCATGTGCCACAATGGATTTTATTGATGCTGGGTTTACTCATAATGTATTCCTCCTACTCAGGCATTTTGGAATGCATCAGGAGAAACAGAAATTAATTTGGCAGTCAAAGGGCTTCTCTCCTGTGTTTGGGTGGTGAGTGTGGACGCAAAGTGCTGAGCCACCCCATAAACACAGCAGGAATCAATATAATGACATTCTAAGACCGCAATGTACAGTAAACACATTTCTACCGCTCTGCTAACCCAGTCCTTTTGATTGTCGGTAGTAATTCCACATGGTTTGTGTTAGCTTCATTTTGAAAGGACATATTACCTAACCTGGCTTTGGAATGATGCCAATTCATCCGTTTTTGTATTGAAAATAGTTAATTGCCTAATATTTGTTGGTTTCCAGCTCTGTTTCCCTCCCCCCAAAAAGTATTCACAAATATGTCTGTCAATCTTTCATCTAGCAGTCATCCGACAATCAATAATAGATTTGACGTACGGTACTGTCTACATCCAGCGCAGACTAAATGTTTTCTCAGTGGGTTTGATGTTCTTGGAACAGTCAGTGTCGTAGCCAAATTCTACAGTATCGGTCTGAGCCCAGTTTTGGAACTCCCACATGAGACTCTCAACTCAATTGTGTTTTCTCAGAACTTCTCGCCACATTTACCACTGACTATATTAGGTATTTTACATGGTTCGAGAGAACTTTCACATACATGTTATTCATGCCCAATACATTGCATTTTAGTCTTCATTTGAAACCGGCTGATTGTCATAAAAAGAGGGGAAAATACAGTCTAGAATAAAGTCTACAGCAGACATTAGTGATGCTGCTGTTCTAGATATAGCCCACAGGGCTATAGTCATCCGCTTCCCCTGATTAGGCTGCATTTAGAAGCTGAATCAGGGCTCTGTCTTACTGTAAAGCTTTTCCCGTTGCCACCAGGAACGGATTTCTGTCAGGGGCATTAATAAAGGCATGAGGATCAGGCGCCAGTGGAGGGTGGATGGAGCGGGATAGAGAGGGAGGGAAGAGGAGGGGGAGAGGAGGAGGGGAATGGAGTGATGAATGGGTCCAGCATGCACAGCGATAGAAGAACAGACCTCCAAGCCTGACAGCCCTCCAATTATTCACCAAGACAGGAGAGGAGGAGAGAGAGAGATAGGGAGAGAGAGAGAGAGAGCGAGAGAGAGAGAGAGAGAGAGAGAGAGAAATGGTGGGGGTGGAAAGACAGTGAGAGAAAGGAAGGGAAAGAGAGAGATGCCCTCACACCATGCTACAAATCACACAGCAAATCCACCTTGAGTCCTGTGAGCATCACTGTGTTGTCCCCTTCCATAATTTCACCGCTATCACCGGAGCACGCCTGACCAGTAATGGGACAGGGATGGTTATGCTGATTGGCTGTCTGGGTAGACATGCTCTGCTCTCCACTGGTGTGTGTAATCTCTCCAGGAAGTTGGCCAGGCTGAGAGGAGAGGAGAGGAGAGAGGTTTAGCTTTAGGTGGGAGGAGTGGTGTAGATCAGGGAATAGAGAGAGAGAGAGATAATTTGTGGGTGTGGTAGGTAGAGGGAATGAGGGCCTGCGAGGGAGGAGAAGAGGGTAGATGTGCCTTGATTCAGACTGGGATAAAAGGTGAAGTAATTTGAGGGAGGTGGTGCAGCTCTCTCTCCATCTCTTCTCGCTCCATGACCTGCTGTTCAGCCATGTGCCCCAGGAGAGGAGAGATAATGTTAGAGGGGGATTCCAGTGTGGTTCTTATAAAGTGAGAATTTAATATGAAAGGATGGTGTTAGGAGGAAAAAGAGCTACAGCCAGAAAGAGTGTTCCTGTATTTTCCCATACACTTAATAGAAAACCATCCAAATTGAATTTTGGGGGCTGACGTTATGAATTTTTTATTTTTTAATCTTCAGAACTAATGAAATAGTGTTGGTTTATTAAAGCCGTAATTCCATTCTCAGTTTTTCCCATAATGTGGGTACTTGCAGCTCTGTAACGATTGTCGTCTTTAAGAAATGCAATAGTTTCTACTAACTCTACTGTTTCTCGCCTTTCCTTTTGCAGTGTGCTGAACCGGACGCCTGTCCACCTGATTCACGAGATCATCCTGGTAGATGACTACAGTGAGGATGGTGAGTAGAGTAGAGTAGATCATCCTGGTAGATGACTACAGTGAGGATGGTGAGTAGAGTAGAGTAGATCATCCTGGTAGATGACTACAGTGAGGATGGTGAGTAGAGTAGAGTAGATCATCCTGGTAGATGACTACAGTGAGGATGGTGAGTAGAGTAGAGTAGATCATCCTGGTAGATGACTACAGTGAGGATGGTGAGTAGAGTAGAGTAGATCATCCTGGTAGATGACTACAGTGAGGATGGTGAGTAGAGTAGAGTAGATCATCCTGATGCTGTAGATGACTACAGTGAGGATGGTGAGTAGAGTAGAGTAGATCATCCTGGTAGATGACTACAGTGAGGATGGTGAGTAGAGTAGAGTAGATCATCCTGGTAGATGACTACAGTGAGGATGGTGAGTAGAGTAGAGTAGATCATCCTGGTAGATGACTACAGTGAGGATGGTGAGTAGAGTAGAGTAGATCATCCTGGTAGATGACTACAGTGAGGATGGTGAGTAGAGTAGAGTAGATCATCCTGGTAGATGACTACAGTGAGGATGGTGAGTAGAGTAGAGTAGATCATCCTGGTAGGTGACTACAGTGAGGATGGTGAGTAGAGTAGAGTAGATCATCCTGATGCTGTAGGTGACTACAGTGAGGATGGTGAGTAGAGTAGATCATCCTGGTAGATGACTACAGTGAGGATGGTGAGTAGAGTAGAGTAGATCATCCTGGTAGATGACTACAGTGAGAATGGTGAGTAGAGTAGAGTAGATCATCCTGATGCTGTAGGTGACTACAGTGAGGATGGTGAGTAGAGTAGATCATCCTGATACTGTAGGTGACTACAGTGAGGATGGTGAGTAGAGTAGAGTAGATCATCCTGATGCTGTAGGTGACTACAGTGAGGATGGTGAGTAGAGTAGAGTAGATCATCCTGATGCTGTAGGTGACTACAGTGAGGATGGTGAGTAGAGTAGAGTAGATCATCCTGATGCTGTAGGTGACTACAGTGAGGATGGTGAGTAGAGTAGAGTAGATCATCCTGATGCTGTAGATGACTACAGTGAGGATGGTGAGTAGAGTAGAGTAGATCATCCTGGTAGATGACTACAGTGAGGATGGTGAGTAGAGTAGAGTAGATCATCCTGATGCTGTAGGTGACTACAGTGAGGATGGTGAGTAGAGTAGAGTAGATCATCCTGATGCTGTAGGTGACTACAGTGAGGATGGTGAGTAGAGTAGAGTAGATCATCCTGATGCTGTAGGTGACTACAGTGAGGATGGTGAGTAGAGTAGAGTAGATCATCCTGATGCTGTAGGTGACTACAGTGAGGATGGTGAGTAGAGTAGATCATCCTGATGCTGTAGGTGACTACAGTGAGGATGGTGAGTAGAGTAGAGTAGATCATCCTGATGCTGTAGGTGACTACAGTGAGGATGGTGAGTAGAGTAGAGTAGATCATCCTGATGCTGTAGGTGACTACAGTGAGGATGGTGAGTAGAGTAGAGTAGATCATCCTGATGCTGTAGGTGACTACAGTGAGGATGGTGAGTAGAGTAGATCATCCTGATGCTGTAGGTGACTACAGTGAGGATGGTGAGTAGAGTAGAGTAGATCATCCTGATGCTGTAGGTGACTACAGTGAGGATGGTGAGTAGAGTAGATCATCCTGATGCTGTATATGACTACAGTGAGGATGGTGAGTAGAGTAGCCTGGTTCCTCTCTAGGTTTCTTCCTAGGTTTTGGCCTTTCTAGGGAGTTTTTCCTAGCCACCGTGCTTTTACACCTGCATTGCTTGCTGTTTGAGGTTTTAGGCTGGGTTTCTGTACAGCACTTTGAGATATCAGCTGATGTACGAAGGGCTATATAAATACATTTGATTTGATTTGATTTGAGTAGATCATCCTGGTGCTGTAGATGACTACAGTGAGTTATGGTGAGTAGAGTAGAGTAGATCATCCTGGTACTGTAGATGACTACAGTGAGTTATGGTGAGTAGAGTAGATCATCCTGGTACTGTAGATGACTACAGTGAGTTATGGTGAGTAGAGTAGATCATCCTGGTACTGTAGGTGACTACAGTGAGTTATGGTGAGTAGAGTAGCTCATCCTTGTACTGTAGGTGACTACAGTGAGTTATGGTGAGTAGAGTAGATCATCCTGGTGCTGTAGATGACTACAGTGAGTTATGGTGAGTAGAGTAGCTCATCCTTGTACTGTAGATGACTACAGTGAGTTATGGTGAGTAGAGTAGATCATCCTGGTGCTGTAGATGACTACAGTGAGTTATGGTGAGTAGAGTAGATCACCCTGGTACTGTAGATGACTACAGTGAGTTATGGTGAGTAGAGTAGATCATCCTGATGCTGTAGATGACTACAGTGAGTTATGGTGAGTAGAGTAGCTCATCCTGGTACTGTAGATGACTACAGTGAGTTATGGTGAGTAGAGTAGATCATCCTGGTACTGTAGATGACTACAGTGAGTTATGGTGAGTAGAGTAGAGTAGATCATCCTGATGCTGTAGATGACTACAGTGAAGATGGTGAGTAGAGTAGAGGAGAAGCTG
Source organism: Oncorhynchus nerka (assembly GCF_034236695.1). NCBI lineage: Eukaryota > Metazoa > Chordata > Actinopteri > Salmoniformes > Salmonidae > Oncorhynchus > Oncorhynchus nerka. The sequence goes on from NC_088408.1 coordinate 32,800,667, forward strand.
TGAGCAGAGATAGAGCTGATTCCAGCAGGAGGCAGTGTGGAAATGGATTGGAGATCGATGAGACGAGCTCTCCCATTCTGGGTCATCTGCCGGAATAAAAGTGTCAGTGATTTAAAAGATTTCCCCTGTCTCTGTCAATGTGTTTATTGCAATTCATGTCCAGTACCATGCAATGTGTGGGTGACAGTGTTGAGGACATTGCATCTGACCCTGAATCAAATGCTCTCTTTCAGCAAACGACTGCCTTCTACTCACCAAGTTGCCCAAAGTAAAGTGTCTTCGGAATGACAGGAGAGAAGGTAACGTAGTTCATTCGTGTGCGTGCTTGCGCGTGTGTGTGTGTTGAGAGTATTTTATCCGTGCAGTACACAATTGTGTCCTCAACTTGAACACATACCATTGAGCCCACCACCAGTTGTCTTCTGAGCGGGAAGAGCAGCATTAGAGCCGAATGTTGTCATGAGGCGATAACAGTAGACCAGGAGGATGGTTCACCTGATTGGAGCACTAGTAGCCTGCCTGCAGTAGATGATTTCAGAGCACAGGGAAAAGCACCTGTTGTGAGCAGTGACGGAGTGGTGCCTGGAGAAATGCATATACCCTAACTTGGCAAAATCACTCTCAAACGGCTCGCCTGGTGAACAAAACCCACTGGACACACACTGGTAGAATCAACATTGTTGTAACGTCATTTCAATGACGTTACGTTGAACCAGTGTGGAATAGACATTGAAATGACATCTGTGCCCAGTGGGATGATGCCCCTGTGTGAAACCGTTTATGTTTTAAATGGAAAACTGGAACAAATTGAGTTTTCTAAGTCCACAACATTGCTGAAACCACATCAGGAGATGTATTTTTGAGAGGGTGTAGTTGCCCTTTAATTCAATTGGGCACCTAGCAAGAGACATTTGATTTCTTTACTGTAGTTCACAATGTAGGTCTACTGCAATGAACACAATGGGAGACAGAGAGCTGGTTTCAAGTGCAGAGTGCAGCAGGTGTTTATTTGTAAAGGACCACAGGAGGAGGCAGGTAGCTGGGTCCAGGGGCAGGCAGAAGGTCATACACAGGGGGGCCAAAAAAGGAAACAGTACAGGCAGGGAAAAGGCTAGTAATGTCATCCGGGAGATCAGGCAATCGGTTGATAACAGGAAATCCAATCTAAAGTACAGGCATGGAATAGGCAAAAGGCATCATTAGTGAGGCAGGGCAAAACTATCATACACAGGGGATTAAATTACGGGAAACACAACGCTCCGAATAGAAGTGTGTCACAAAACAAACAATACCTCACAATGATGGGGTGCAAAGAACTGAACTAAATTGTGTGTGATAATGACATACAGGTGTGTGAACAGGTGATCAGAATTCAGGTGATTGGGATCTGGAGAGTGAGCTTCATTCAGGGGATCTAGGTGTTTGAGAGTGTGAGCTGGAAAGTGGGCTGGAAAGTGAGCTGTGTTCAGGGGATCTTTGTGTTGAGAGTGTGAGCTGGAAAGTGGGCTGGAGAGTGAGCTGCGTTCAGGGGATCTATGTGTTGAGAGTGTGAGCTGGAAAGTGGGTTGGAAAGTGAGCTGCGTTCAGGGGATCTATCAAATCAAAGTATATTTGTCACGTGCGCTGAATACAACAGGTGTAGACCTTGAAATACAGTGAAATACTTACTTACAGGCTCTAACCAATAGTGCAGAAAAGGTATTAGGTGAACAATAGGTAGGTAAAGAAATAAAACAACAATAAAAAGACAGGCTATATACAGTAGCGAGGCTATAACAGTAGCGAGGCTACATACAGACACCGGTTAGTCAGGCTGATTGAGGTAGTATGTACAGTGGGGCAAAAAAGTATTTAGTCAGCCACCAATTGTGCAAGTTCTCCCACTTAAAAATATGAGAGAGGCCTGTAATTTTCATCATAGGTACACTTCAACTATGACAGACAAAATGAGAAAAAAAATGAATTTATTTGCAAATTATGGTGGAAAATAAGTATTTGGTCAATAACAAAAGTTTATCTCAATACTTTGTTATATACCCTTTGTTGGCAATGACAGAGGTCAAACGTTTTCTGTAAGTCTTCACAAGGTTTTCACACACTGTTGCTGGTATTTTGGCCCATTCGTCCATGCAGATCTCCTCTAGAGCAGTGATGTTTTGGGACTGTTGCTGGGCAACACGGAAATCCCTCCAAAGATTTTCTATGGGGTTGAGATCTGGAGACTGGCTAGGCCACTCCAGGACCTTGAAATGCTTCTTACGAAGCCACTCCTTCGTTGCCCAGGCGGTGTGTTTGGGATCATTGTCAGGCTGAAAGACCCAGCCATGTTTCATCTTCAATGCCCTTGCTGATGGAAGGAGGTTTTCACTCAAAATCTCACGATACATGTCCCCATTCATTCTTTCCTTTACACGGATCAGTCGTCCTGGTCCGTTTGCAGAAAAACAGCCCCAAAGCATGATGTTTCCACCCCCATGCTTCACAGTAGGTATGGTGTTCTTTGGATGCAACTCAGCATTCTGTGGGAGCAATTATTAAGAAATGGAAGACATACAAGACCACTGATAATCTCCCTCGATCTGGGGCTCCAAGTAAGATCTCACCCCGTGGAGTCAAAATGATCACAAGAACGGTGAGCAAAAATCCCAGAACCACACGGGGGGACCCACTTGCTTCAAGATGTCCACCATTGTTCCTGTACCCAAGAAAGCAAAGGTAACTGAACTAAATGACTATCGCTAGTTAAGGATCATATCACCCTAGATCCTCTTCAATTTGCTTACCACTCCAATAGATCCACAGACGATGCCATCACGGGGGAACACTGCCTGCCCTCCAGGACACCTAAAGCACCCGATATCACAGGAAGGCCAAAAAGATCATCAAGGACATCAACCACCCGAGCCACGGCCTGTTCGCCCCTGCTATCATCCAGAAAGCTCAGTACAGGTGCATCGAAGCTGGGACTGAGAGACTGAAAAACAGCTTCTATCTCAAGGCCATCCGACTGTTAAACAGTCATCAATAGCCGGCTACCACCCAGTTACTCCCCATCCTGCACCTTAGAGGCTGCTGCCCTATGTAAATAGACATGGAATCACTGGTCACTTTAATAGTGTTAACACACTGCTTTACTCATCTCATATGTATATATTGTATTCTAATCTACTGTATTTTAGTCAATGCCACTCCGACATTGCTCGTCCTAGTATTTATGTATTTCTTAATTCCATTCTTCACTTTTAGATTTGTGCGTGTTGTTGTGAATTGTTAGATACTGCTACAATGTTGGAGCAAGGAACACAAACATTTCGCAACATCCGCAACAACGTCTGCGAAATATGTGTATGTGACCAATAACGTTTGATTTGATTTGAAATCTACACTGGAGTTGCTTACCTAGAAGGTTCTTGAGTGGCAGGAACATTCACTGTTACAGTTTTGACTTAAATCTACTTGAAAATCTGTGGCAAGACCTGAAAATGGTTGTCTAGCAATGATCATCATCCAATTTGACAGAGTATGAAGAATTTTGAAAATAATCATGTGCAAATGTTGCACAATCCAGGTGTGAAAAGCTCTTAGAGACTTACCCAGAAAGACTCACAGCTATAAACGCTGCCAAAAGTGCTTCTACAAAGTATTGACTCAGGGGTGTGGATATTTATGCAAATGAGATACTTATGTAAATTAAATACTTCTGTTTTTCATTTTCATACATTTGCATAAATTAAAAACATGTTTTTACTTTGTCATTATGGGGTATTGTGTGTAGATGGGTGAGAAAATGTTTTATTTCATACATTTTGAATTTAGGCTGTAACACAACAATGTAGAATAAGTCAAGGGGTGTGAATACTTTCTGAAGGCACTGTAAGTGTCATAGATACATCATGATCCCAACTAGACAACATGTTAATCTAGTCTGTGTATCTCTATAATATATTAGATCAACACATCAAAAGGTTGACTGGTATACAGTCTGAGCACTACTAAACAGGAAACTATTAGATTGCATTATGAGTCATTGTTTTCAGGAAACTCATATGTCATGATGATTATTTTGCAGCTCCCTGTGTCACCTTTTATATAAATCCACAGGGGTGTTCTCAGTGATGCCATATAAATAGCTTTTAAATAGGGCTAGTTTTAAAAAGCAAACTGAAAAAGGCTGAAAAGCAGCATGTGCGGCTTGCTAGTTAAAAGCCCTCCACCCTTTCTGTCTGTTAAGGCAGAGAGTCATCAGATTCAGCACATTATACAGTCTGTGAAATATAAAGTTGAAAAGCTGAGAGGTGGAATCAGACAGTAACGAGATGCAGATTGCTGTGCGTGGATAGAGGTGCCTCAGCGCTCAAAGGCGTTTGAAGTTCCCCTGATAGGTGGGTTCAGTGGAGGGCTAATGGATATGAACCCCATCTCACCTCACAGGCTGACAATCTGACATTCCAAAATCACCAAAAGCAGCTTCACCTAGTAACACCAAGGGGTATGGATACTATCTGACAGCATCCACCTCAGTTACTGTATAATACAGGAAGATATGGGGCTGTTTTGGTCATTGTTGAAGCCTTCAGTGTCCTAAAGTATTTCATGGTAGACTGGCGCAATAGACTGTTGTCATTGTACTCAGTGACTGAAATGCATGAAACCTCCTCTTGCAAACAAACCTAAAACCCAGTGTACCTTCTTGACTTGTTCTCAGCCTGTGACAGATAAGGGGGGGTGATGTGACAGAGCATGGATTATATCGTAAAACCTCTTTTAGAACAGTGATTAGGAGCCTTGGTGTGAAGAAATCCATTAATAAACAGTCAAAAAAAAAAACGTTCCTGCTTCAAGACCCTGTCTTTCAAAGATAATTTGTAAAAATCCAAATAACTTCACAAGTCTTCATTGTAAAGGGTTTAAAGACTGTTTCCTCTGCTTGTTCAATGAACCATAAACAATGAATGAACATGCACCTGTGGAACGGTCGTTAAGACACTAACAGTTTACAGACGGTAGGCAATTAGGGTCACAGTTATGAAAACTTAGGACACTAAAGAGGCTTTTCTACGGACCCTGAAAAACGCAAAAAGAAAGATGCCCAGGGTCCCAGCTCATCTGCGTGAATGTGCCTTAGGCATGCTGCAAGTAGGCATGAGGACTGCAGATGTGGCCACGGCAATAAATTGCAATGTCCGTACTGTGTGACGCCTAAGACAGCGCTACAGGGAGACAGGATGGACAGCTGATCGTCCTCGCAGTGGCAGACCACGTGTAACAACATCTGCACAGGATTCGTACATCCTAACATCACACCTGCGGGACAGGTACAGGATGGCAACAACAACTGCCCGAGTTACACCAAGAACGCACAGTCCCTCCATCAGTGCTCAGACTGTCCGCAATAGGCTGAGAGAGGAGGGACTGAGGGCTTGTAGGCCTGTTGTAAGGCAGGCCCTCACCAGACATCACCGGCAACAACGTCGCCTATGGACACAAACCCAGTGTCGCTGGACCAGACAGGACTGGCAAAAAGTGCTCTTCACTGACGAGTCGCGGTTTTGTCTCACCAGGGGTGATGGTCGGATTCGCATTTATCGTCGAAGGAATGAGCGCTACACCGAGGCCTGTACTCTGGAGCAGGATCGATTTGGAGGTGGAGGGTCCGTCATGGTCTGGGGCAGTGTGTCACAACATCATCGGACTGAGCTTCTTGTCATTGCAGGCAATCTCAAAGCTGTGCGTTACAGGGAAGACATCCTCCTCCATCATGTGGTACCCTTCCTGCAGGCTCATCCTGACATGACCTTCCAGCATGACAATGCCACCGGCCATACTGCTCGTTCTGTGTGTGATTTCCTGCAAGATAGGAATGTCAGTGTTCTGCCATGGCCAACGAAGAGCCCGGATCTCAATCCCATTGAGCAGATCTGGGACCTGTTGGATCGGAGGGTGAGGGCTAGGGCCATTCCCCCCAGAAATGTCCGGGAACTTGCAGGTGCCTTGGTGGAAGAGTGGGGTAACATCTCACAGCAAGAACTGGTAAATCTGGTACAGTCCATGTGGAGGAGATGCACAGCAGTACTTAATGCAGCTGGTGGCCACACCAGATACTGACTGTTACTTTTGGGACACATTATTCCATTTCTGTTAGTCACATCTGTCTGTGGAACTTGTTCAGTTTATGTCTCAGTTGTTGAATCTTGTTATGTTAATACAAAGATTTACACATGTTAAGTTTGCTGAAAATAAATGTAGTTGACAGTGAGAGGACGTTTCTTTTTTTGCTGAGTTTAGGTGAAGCTTTTCAGTGATTCTCTGTTTGGAAATATGGACCTGGCTCATCAGAAAACGCCATTGATCTGGCAGGGTGGCAGGAACATCATCAAACAGTGAGTGGGTGTGGGGAGAAACAGAGGGGGGGTCCTCTGTAGCTCAGCCGTAAGAACATGGCTCTTGCAATGCCAGGATCGTGTGATCGTTTCCCGGCACTACCCATACATAAAAAATGTACGCACGTATGACTGTGAGTGCATTTTGGATGAAAGCGTCTGCTCAATGGCATATATTATATTAAGGGTGAAGGGGGTGTGGGGGGAGGATTAAAGAGTGTGGCGATGAGGAGGGGGGCTGAAGGGGCTAGGTATGGAGTGGGTGATGGTGTTTATATACAACAGTGTTACAGTTTAATGAAACCCATTTGGACGGGGCCTCTGCCACACTATGATTGCTCAGTAGGTTGGTCGTTGTAATGACGGATAGTCCTCTGGGCCATTTACGTGTGCAGGGCCATTTACGTGTGCAGCTGTGAGGTTTTTTAGAGCCCTGCAATCACAGGTCTGCCTGTCGAGACCTGCCATTGCTTGCTATCATTTTTCATTCGGACCCTGGGATTGATATTGACTTTTACGGGTCAGTTATGAACATGGGTGGCAGGTAGCCTAGTGGTTAAGAGTGTTGGCCCAGTAACTGAAAGGTTGCTGGTTCAAATCCCTGGGCCGACTAGTTGATATACCCTTGAGCTAAGCACTTAACCCTAATTGCGCCTGCAAGTCACTCTGGATGAGAGTGTCTACTAAATTACTTAAATGTAATGTTGATGAGGGAGCACATTTGAATGGAATGGGATGATGATTTGAAATCTGTAGCCAACAAGTGCTGTTTGAAATAGTTGTTCTCGTGTATGTCGTTGTGGCGAGACAGGAGTGTGAGGCATTATGGGTAATTAGATTCCAGCTGTACTAATGAAAAGCAGAGACCTCCAATCTCAAGACGACAACTTCCAAGATTCCACCCACAACAATAAGAAATGTCTCTCCGATAATACCTAATCAAGTAAAAAAAGTCATTACAACACCAATTAGATTGTATCTTTAAACCAATTCAGGGGTTTTCTCAAAAACAAATGGTGTCACTAGGCTGTTGTTATGCAGTCCTCTTTTTATTCCTGGAGCTGGAGGTTTCATTAGCCACCCTCAGTGTTCCACTACAGTGTTGATGAGCGTGTTTGTGTGTAGGGGGCCTGGGTGTAGTTAACAGTCTTTAATGCTACAAACAGCAGAAGCTGTTATGCAATGTCAACCTCTATCAGCCTTTATTAGTGAATGTAATCACTATGCACACGCACACACACACACACACACACACACACACACACACACACACACACACACACACACACACACACACACACACACACACACACACACACACACACACACACACACACACACACACACACACACACACACACACAGAAGTCAACTTAGCTGATTTATGATTTATTCTCACTCACTCTCTCTCTCTCTCTCTCGCTCTTTCTTTCCCTCTCTTTCTCTCTCCCTCTTGCTTTCTCTCTCCCTCTTGCTTTCTCTCTCCCTCTTGCTTTCTCTCTCCCTCTTGCTTTCTCTCTCCCTCTTGCTTTCTCTCTCTCACTCTGGTCTGTAAAGGCATCTACCGCAGCAACCCTCCTTTAACACGAGCTCTGTTCTGTACAGAGTCAGGCTTCCTCTAGCAACTGTTGAGGGGAGGTGAGCTCAGCCATCCAGAAAATAAAGTGTTATTGAGGATGAAATGGTTTTTTTAATTGGCTGGAGTCCCGGCGTAGTGCGGAACTTACAGGGGAGTCCTGCAATTTCATACAATGACACTCCGTCCTATGTCAGGGACTATTGATTTCGCTCTTTAGACCAGACAGAATGTCTGATCATTGAGACTTCTTAACAGTGTGATGTCCCATTTAGGCCCTCATCTCTAAGGGCTGTAATTGCTTCGCTGCACCATAAACAGACACAAATGGCTTTTTTAAAACCTCCCTTGTCTCCATGCATGAAATGGACAATACAGGGACTTCACTGTGTTCAGAATATCTGAGAAGAAACACTTACAACATCATATTTGACAGTGGTTGAGTTTAGACACGGTGGTTGGGTTTAGACACGGTGGTTGGGTTTAGACACGGTGGTTGGGTTTAGACACGGTGGTTGGGTTTAGACACGGTGGTTGAGTTTAGATACGGTGGTTGAGTTTAGACACGGTGGTTGAGTTTAGATACGGTGGTTGAGTTTAGACACGGTGGTTGAGTTTAGACACGGTGGTTGAGTTTAGACACAGTGGTTGGGTTTAGACACGGTGGTTGGGTTTAGACACGGTGGTTGAGTTTAGACACGGTGGTTGGGTTTAGACACGGTGGTTGGGTTTAGACACGGTGGTTGAGTTTAGACACGGTGGTTGAGTTTAGACACGGTGGTTGGGTTTAGACAAGGTGGTTGAGTTTAGACACGGTGGTTGAGTTTAGACACGGTGGTTGAGTTTAGACACGGTGGTTGAGTTTAGACACGGTGGTTGGGTTTAGACACGGTGGTTGAGTTTAGACACGGTGGTTGAGTTTAGACACGGTGGTTGAGTTTAGACACTGTGGTTGAGTTTAGACACGGTGGTTGAGTTTAGACACGGTGGTTGAGTTTAGACACGGTGGTTGGGTTTAGACATGGTGGTTGGGTTTAGACACGGTGGTTGAGTTTAGACACGGTGGTTGAGTTTAGACACGGTGGTTGAGTTTAGACACGGTGGTTGGGTTTAGAGTTGGGTTTAGACACGGTGGTTGAGTTTAGACACGGTGGTTGAGTTTAGATACGGTGGTTGGGTTTAGACACGGTGGTTGGGTTTAGACACGGTGGTTGAGTTTAGACACGGTGGTTGAGTTTAGACACGGTGGTTGAGTTTAGACACGGTGGTTGGGTTTAGACACGGTGGTTGGGTTTAGACACGGTGGTTGAGTTTAGACACGGTGGTTGAGTTTAGACACGGTGGTTGGGTTTAGAGTTGGGTTTAGACACGGTGGTTGAGTTTAGACACGGTGGTTGAGTTTAGACACGGTGGTTGGGTTTAGACACGGTGGTTGGGTTTAGACACGGTGGTTGAGTTTAGACACGGTGGTTGAGTTTAGACACGGTGGTTGAGTTTAGACACGGTGGTTGGGTTTAGACACGGTGGTTGGGTTTAGACACGGTGGTTGGGTTTAGACACGGTGGTTGAGTTTAGACACGGTGGTTGGGTTTAGACACGGTGGTTGGGTTTAGACACGGTGGTTGAGTTTAGACACGGTGGTTGAGTTTAGACACGGTGGTTGGGTTTAGACACGGTGGTTGAGTTTAGACACGGTGGTTGAGTTTAGACACGGTGGTTGGGTTTAGACACGGTGGTTGGGTTTAGACACGGTGGTTGGGTTTAGACACGGTGGTTGGGTTTAGACACGGTGGTTGAGTTTAGACACGGTGGTTGGGTTTAGACACGGTGGTTGGGTTTAGATATGGTGGTTGGGTTTAGACACGGTGGTTGAGTTTAGACACGGTGGTTGGGTTTAGACACAGTGGTTGGGTTTAGACACGGTGGTTGAGTTTAGACACGGTGGTTGGGTTTAGACACAGTGGTTGGGTTTAGACACGGTGGTTGAGTTTAGACACGGTGGTTGAGTTTAGACACGGTGGTTGGGTTTAGACACGGTGGTTGGGTTTAGACACGGTGGTTGAGTTTAGACACGGTGGTTGAGTTTAGACACGGTGGTTGGGTTTAGACACGGTGGTTGAGTTTAGACACGGTGGTTGGGTTTAGACACGGTGGTTGAGTTTAGACACGGTGGTTGAGTTTAGACACGGTGGTTGGGTTTAGACACGGTGGTTGAGTTTAGACACGGTGGTTAGGTTTAGACACGGTGGTTGAGTTTAGACACGGTGGTTGGGTTTAGACACGGTGGTTGGGTTTAGACACGGTGGTTGAGTTTAGACACGGTGGTTGGGTTTAGACACGGTGGTTGAGTTTAGACACGGTGGTTGGGTTTAGACACGGTGGTTGGGTTTAGACACGGTGGTTGGGTTTAGACACGGTGGTTGGGTTTAGACACGGTGGTTGGGTTTAGACACGGTGGTTGGGTTTAGACACGGTGGTTGGGTTTAGACACGGTGGTTGAGTTTAGACACGGTGGTTGAGTTTAGACACGGTGGTTGGGTTTAGACACGGTGGTTGGGTTTAGACACAGTGGTTGAGTTTAGACACGGTGGTTGAGTTTAGACACGGTGGTTGGGTTTAGACACGGTGGTTGGGTTTAGACACGGTGGTTGAGTTTAGACACGGTGGTTGGGTTTAGACACGGTGGTTGGGTTTAGACACGGTGGTTGGGTTTAGACACGGTGGTTGAGTTTAGACACGGTGGTTGAGTTTAGACACGGTGGTTGGGTTTAGAGTTGGGTTTAGACACGGTGGTTGAGTTTAGACACGGTGGTTGAGTTTAGACACGGTGGTTGAGTTTAGACACGGTGGTTGGGTTTAGACACGGTGGTTGAGTTTAGACACGGTGGTTGGGTTTAGACACGGTGGTTGGGTTTAGACACGGTGGTTGGGTTTAGACACGGTGGTTGGGTTTAGACACGGTGGTTGGGTTTAGACACGGTGGTTGAGTTTAGACACGGTGGTTGAGTTTAGACACGGTGGTTGGGTTTAGACACGGTGGTTGAGTTTAGACACGGTGGTTGAGTTTAGACACGGTGGTTGGGTTTAGACACGGTGGTTGGGTTTAGACACGGTGGTGGGGTTTAGACACGGTGGTTGGGTTTAGACACGGTGGTTGAGTTTAGACACGGTGGTTGGGTTTAGACACGGTGGTTGGGTTTAGACACGGTGGTTGGGTTTAGATACGGTGGTTGGGTTTAGACACGGTGGTTGAGTTTAGACACGGTGGTTGGGTTTAGACACGGTGGTTGGGTTTAGACACGGTGGTTGAGTTTAGACACGGTGGTTGAGTTTAGACACGGTGGTTGGGTTTAGACACGGTGGTTGGGTTTAGACACGGTGGTTGGGTTTAGACACGGTGGTTGGGTTTAGACACGGTGGTTGGGTTTAGACACGGTGGTTGAGTTTAGACACGGTGGTTGAGTTTAGACACGGTGGTTGGGTTTAGACACGGTGGTTGGGTTTAGACACGGTGGTTGAGTTTAGACACGGTGGTTGGGTTTAGACACGGTGGTTGAGTTTAGACACGGTGGTTGAGTTTAGACACGGTGGTTGGGTTTAGACACGGTGGTTGGGTTTAGACACGGTGGTTGGGTTTAGACACGGTGGTTGAGTTTAGACACGGTGGTTGGGTTTAGACACGGTGGTTGGGTTTAGACACGGTGGTTGGGTTTAGATACGGTGGTTGGGTTTAGACACAGTGGTTGAGTTTAGACACGGTGGTTGGGTTTAGACACGGTGGTTGGGTTTAGACACGGTGGTTGAGTTTAGACACGGTGGTTGAGTTTAGACACGGTGGTTGGGTTTAGACACGGTGGTTGGGTTTAGACACGGTGGTTGGGTTTAGACACGGTGGTTGAGTTTAGACACGGTGGTTGAGTTTAGACACGGTGGTTGAGTTTAGACACGGTGGTTGGGTTTAGACACGGTGGTTGGGTTTAGACACGGTGGTTGAGTTTAGACACGGTGGTTGGGTTTAGACACGGTGGTTGAGTTTAGACACGGTGGTTGGGTTTAGACACGGTGGTTGGGTTTAGACACGGTGGTTGAGTTTAGACACGGTGGTTGAGTTTAGACACGGTGGTTGGGTTTAGAGTTGGGTTTAGACACGGTGGTTGAGTTTAGACACGGTGGTTGAGTTTAGACACGGTGGTTGGGTTTAGACACGGTGGTTGGGTTTAGACACGGTGGTTGAGTTTAGACACGGTAGTTGAGTTTAGATACGGTGGTTGAGTTTAGACACGGTGGTTGGGTTTAGACACGGTGGTTGGGTTTAGAGTTGGGTTTAGACACGGTGGTTGAGTTTAGACACGGTGGTTGAGTTTAGACACGGTGGTTGGGTTTAGACACGGTGGTTGGGTTTAGACACGGTGGTTGAGTTTAGACACGGTAGTTGAGTTTAGACACGGTGGTTGAGTTTAGACACGGTGGTTGGGTTTAGACACGGTGGTTGGGTTTAGACACGGTGGTTGGGTTTAGACACGGTGGTTGGGTTTAGACACGGTGGTTGGGTTTAGATACGGTTGGTTGGGTTTAGACACGGTGGTTGAGTTTAGACACGGTGGTTGGGTTTAGACACGGTGGTTGAGTTTAGACACGGTGGTTGGGTTTAGACACGGTGGTTGGGTTTAGACACGGTGGTTGGGTTTAGACACGGTGGTTGGGTTTAGATACGGTGGTTGGGTTTAGACACGGTGGTTGGGTTTAGATACGGTGGTTGGGTTTAGACACAGTGGTTGGGTTTAGACACGGTAGTTGGGTTTAGACAAGGTGGTTGGGTTTAGACACGCGGTTGGGTTTAGATACGGTGGTTGGGTTTAGACACGCGGTTGGGTTTAGACACGGTGGTTGGGTTTAGACACGGTGGTTGGGTTTAGACACGGTGGTTGGGTTTAGACACGGTGGTTGGGTTTAGACACGGTGGTTGGGTTTAGACACGGTGGTTGGGTTTAGACACGGTGGTTGGGTTTAGATACGGTGGTTGGGTTTAGACACGGTGGTTGAGTTTAGACACGGTGGTTGGGTTTAGACACGGTGGTTGGGTTTAGACACGGTGGTTGAGTTTAGACACGGTGGTTGGGTTTAGACACGGTGGTTGGGTTTAGATACGGTGGTTGGGTTTAGACACGGTGGTTGGGTTTAGACACGGTGGTTGAGTTTAGACACAGACAGACACAGGTAGGTAGACACACACAGCAGTGGTTAGAGATAAGAATCTCCCTTTCTTTTCCCCTCTTTGACAGGTCTGATCCGCTCCAGGGTTCGTGGGGCGGACGCGGCTAAGGCCGGGGTCCTGACCTTCCTGGACAGTCACTGTGAGGTCAACAAAGACTGGCTGCCTCCGCTGCTCCAGAGGATCAAAGAGGTACATTTCAGGCAGTGACACATCCTACATCTACAGTAACAGTACAGGCAGTGACACATCCTACATCTACAGTAACAGTACAGGCAGTGACACTACATCTACAGTAACAGTACAGGCAGTGACACATCCTACATCTACAGTAACAGTACAGGCAGTGACACATTCTACATCTACAGTAACAGTACAGGCAGTGACACATTCTACATCTACAGTAACAGTACAGGCAGTGACACTACATCTACAGTAACAGTACAGGCAGTGACACTACATCTACAGTAACAGTACGGGCAGTGGCACCACATCTACAGTAACAGCATAGGCAGTGACACTACATCTACTGTAACAGTACAGGCAGTGACACAGTACAGGCATCTACACAGTATCAGTACAGGCAGTGACACTACATCTACAGTAACAGTACAGGCAGTGACACATCCTACATCTACAGTAACAGTACAGGCAGTGACACTACATCTACTGTAACAGTACAGGCAGTGACACTACATCTACAGTAACAGTACAGGCAGTAACACTACATCTACGGTAACAGTACAGGCAGTGACACTACATCTACAGTAACAGTACAGGCAGTAACACTACATCTACGGTAACAGCATAGGCAGTGACACTACATCTACAGTAACAGTATAGGCAGTGACACTACATCTACTGTAACAGTACAGGCAGTGACACTACATCTACAGTATCAGTACAGGCAGTGACACATCCTACATCTACAGTAACAGTACAGGCAGTAACACTACATCTACGGTAACAGCATAGGCAGTGGCACCACATCTACAGTAACAGCATAGGCAGTGACACTACATCTACTGTAACAGTAAAGGCAGTGACACTACATCTACAGTATCAGTACAGGCAGTGACACTACATCTACAGTAACAGTACAGGCAGTGACACTACATCTACAGTAACAGTACAGGCAGTGGCACTACATCTACAGTAACAGTACGGGCAGTGGCACTACATCTACAGTAACAGTACGGGCAGTGGCACCACATCTACAGTAACAGTACAGGCAGTGACACTACATCTACTGTAACAGTACAGGCAGTGACACTACATCTACAGTATCAGTACAGGCAGTGACACTACATCTACATTAACAGTACAGGCAGTGACACTACATCTACATTAACAGTACAGGCAGTAGCACTACATCTACAGTAACAATACAGGCAGTGCCACTACATCTACAGTAACAGTACAGGCAGTGGCACTACATCTACAGTAACAGTACAGGCAGTGACACATCCTACATCTACAGTAACAGTACAGGCAGTGACACTACATCTACAGTAACAGTACAGGCAGTGACACTACATCTACAGTAACAGTACAGGCAGTGACACATCCTACATCTACAGTAACAGTACAGGCAGTGACACTACATCTACAGTAACAGTACAGGCAGTGACACTACATCTACAGTAACAGTACGGGCAGTGGCACCACATCTACAGTAACAGCATAGGCAGTGACACTACATCTACTGTAACAGTACAGGCAGTGACACTACATCTACAGTATCAGTACAGGCAGTGACACTACATCTACAGTAACAGTACAGGCAGTGACACATCCTACATCTACAGTAACAGTACAGGCAGTGACACTACATCTACTGTAACAGTACAGGCAGTGACACTACATCTACAGTAACAGTACAGGCAGTGACACATCCTACATCTACAGTAACAGTACAGGCAGTGACACTACATCTACAGTAACAGTACAGGCAGTAACACTACATCTACGGTAACAGCATAGGCAGTGACACTACATCTACAGTAACAGTACGGGCAGTGGCACCACATCTACAGTAACAGCATAGGCAGTGACACTACATCTACTGTAACAGTACAGGCAGTGACACTACATCTACAGTATCAGTACAGGCAGTGACACTACATCTACAGTAACAGTACAGGCAGTGGCACTACATCTACAGTAACAGTACGGGCAGTGGCACCACATCTACAGTAACAGCATAGGCAGTGACACTACATCTACTGTAACAGTACAGGCAGTGACACTACATCTACAGTATCAGTACAGGCAGTGATACTACATCTACAGTAACAGTACAGGCAGTGGCACTACATCTACAGTAACAGTACAGGCAGTGGCACTACATCTACAGTAACAGTACGGGCAGTGGCACCACATCTACAGTAACAGTACAGGCAGTGACACTACATCTACTGTAACAGTACAGGCAGTGACACTACATCTACAGTATCAGTACAGGCAGTGACACTACATCTACATTAACAGTACAGGCAGTGACACTACATCTACATTAACAGTACAGGCAGTAGCACTACATCTACAGTAACAATACAGGCAGTGCCACTACATCTACAGTAACAGTACAGGCAGTGGCACTACATCTACAGTAACAGTACAGGCAGTGACACTACATCTACAGTAACAGTACAGGCAGTGACACTACATCTACAGTAACAGTACAGGCAGTGACATTACATCTACATTAACAGTACAGGCAGTGACACTACATCTACAGTAACAGTACAGGCAGTAACACTACATCTACAGTAACAGTACAGGCAGTGACACTACATTTACAGTAACAGTACAGGCAGTGACACTACATCTACAGTAATAGTACAGGCAGTGACACTACATCTACAGTAACAGTACAGGCAGTGACACATCCTACATCTACAGTAACAGTACAGGCAGTGACACTACATCTACAGTAACAGTACAGGCAGTGACACTACATTTACAGTAACAGTACAGGCAGTGACACATCCTACATCTACAGTAACAGTACAGGCAGTGACACATCCTACATCTACAGTAACAGTACAGGCAGTGACACTACATTTACAGTAACAGTACAGGCAGTGACACATCCTACATCTACAGTAACAGTCCAGAAAGTGACACTACATCTACAGTAACAATACAGGCAGTGACACATCCTACATCTACAGTAACAGTACAGGCAGTGACACATCCTACATCTACAGTAACAATAAAGGCAGTGACACTACATCTACAGTAACAGTACAGGCAGTGACACATCCTACATCTACAGTAACAGTCCAGAAAGTGACACTACATCTACAGTAACAGTACAGGCAGTGACACATCCTACATCTACAGTAACAGTCCAGAAAGTGACACTACATCTACAGTAACAATACAGGCAGTGACACATCCTACATCTACAGTAACAGTACAGGCAGTGACACATCCTACATCTACAGTAACAATACAGGCAGTGACGCATCCTACATCTACAGTAACAGTACAGGCAGTGACGCATCCTACATCTACAGTAACAATAAAGGCAGTGACGCATCCTACATCTATAGTAACAGTACAGGCAGTAACACTACATCTACAGTAACAGTACAGGCAGTGACACATCCTACATCTACAGTAACAGTACAGGCAGTGACACTACATCTACAGTAACAGTACAGGCAGTAACACTACATCTACAGTAACAGTACAGGCAGTAACACTACATCTACAGTAACAGTACAGGCAGTGACACATCCTACATCTACAGTAACAGTACAGGCAGTGACACTACATCTACAGTAACATTACAGGCAGTGATACTATATCTACAGTAACAGTACAGGCAGTGACACTACATCTACAGTAACAGTACAGGCAGTAACACTACATCTACAGTAACAGTACAGGCAGTGACACTACATCTACAGTAACAGTACAGGCAGTGACACATCCTACATCTACAGTAACAGTACAGGCAGTGACACATCCTACATCTACAGTAACAGTACAGGCAGTAACACTACATCTACAGTAACAGTACAGGCAGTGACACATCCTGCATCTACAGTAACAGTACAGGCAGTGACACTACATCTACTGTAACAGTACAGGCAGTGACGCTACATCTACAGTAACAGTACAGGCAGTAACACTACATTTACAGTAACAATACAGGCAGTGACACTACATCTACAGTAACAGTACAGGCAGTGACACTACATCTACAGTAACAGTACAGGCAGTGACACTACATCTACAGTAACAGTACAGGCAGTGACACTACATCTATGGTAACAGTACAGGCAGTAACACTACATCTACAGTAACAGTACAGGCAGTGACACATCCTGCATCTACAGTAACAGTACAGGCAGTGACACTACATCTACTGTAACAGTACAGGCAGTGACGCTACATCTACAGTAACAGTACAGGCAGTAACACTACATTTACAGTAACAATACAGGCAGTGACACTACATCTACAGTAACAGTACAGGCAGTGACACTACATCTACAGTAACAGTACAGGCAGTGACACTACATCTACAGTAACAGTACAGGCAGTAACACTACATCTACAGTAACAGTACAGGCAGTGACACTACATCTACAGTAACAGTACAGGCAGTGACACTACATCTACAATAACAGTACAGGCAGTGACACATCCTAGGCATACTCTATACCTTCTGATGGATAACCCAGAATAGAAAGAATATCCACCCCATTCACCTATAGACTTTTGACATCATTCTCCCTGAACAAAATGAAGTTTCTTGGGATCTTGAGACACTAACTGCCACCCTCCAATGATCTCCAATGTGTATTTCTCCTTTTGACAGTATACGCTACACACTTACCTGAAGGAAGAAAACCCTCACCCTGCTCTCCAACACATGCTTTGTCTTTTTGGCATATTTCTATATCTCCAGAAATGAATGATAAATTCCCTCCTAGTTTGTGTTGAGGTGGAGCATTGTGTGTTGTGAACTGTCAGTCTCAGTGACCAGCACCAACCCCATTCTTAGTGCGGCTGACGGTAGAGTGGTGTGACTGGGGTGAAAATGGCAGTTTACCTTCTGCTGTTCCGCTGATTGCCCCTAATCTGGAATAAATGCAGTACTCCCTCCATTTGCACCAACAGCACTCTTCCCTCTCTGTCTCTGTCTCATCCCTCCATCTCCCCATCTCCCCCAGGCTAAGACAGAGGATTGACGGTTGACTCTCTCTCGCCTTAAAAGCTCTTATACGGACATGCTGCTTTCTAAACATTGAAAGAGGCCTATGACTAATGCTGGCAGGCTTACATGTTATATTCAATTATATGCTAACCTTAATGCATGTCTGACTTCAAAGTGCTGTCTGAATCTTAATGCCCTGGTGCAGTTGCCGATGTCTGGCCTTAAAATCTCAAAAACTTGCCAACATTATTTTGGATTTGGCTCTGCGAGGCATATCACAGGAAGTTATAAAATATACAGTATGTGTTAATACAGGAAGCTCTTGTCTACAAACAGTCAAAATATAAAAAGAAGCAGGATTGATTTTGTTCTGAGGGAGTCATCCATCACTGTCCTCATATATACATATTTATTTAAAAATGTATTACTTATTGATTTGTGTCAATGCAGGCACAAAGACAGATGTATAGTATTCATGACACACCACACTGCTGTAATAGACCATTCCTCTCAGAGCAGCATAATGTCGGAGAAGAGAAGGATTTTTGCAATTGGTTGAAAGGGATTTGATAACTATGTATTCTTGTGTCCCGGGAAACATACCACGGCAGTCTTGGGAAGGATGGTTGCCGGGCAAGGCAAATCACCTTGACTGTACACCATAGCAGAGAGAGAGAGAGGGGGGGGGGATAGAGAGATGGGACAAAACAAATATTTTTGAAGTAGAGCAGATGATCATGTGTGAGACATGAGCTGAAGCTGAGGAGGCAAATCAAATGTCAGATGATGCGGTCAGACCCCCCTGGATGCTGCCTGTCACTGTGTTTGTGTGTGTGTGTGACTGT
The DNA here is from genome assembly GCF_034236695.1 of Oncorhynchus nerka. NCBI lineage: Eukaryota > Metazoa > Chordata > Actinopteri > Salmoniformes > Salmonidae > Oncorhynchus > Oncorhynchus nerka. The sequence continues at coordinate 32,819,856 of NC_088408.1, forward strand.
GTCAGCAGCTGAAGGTGATTCTGTTGTGGGCTTTGACTGTGACTGGGTTGTGTCTGCCTGTCAGCGCTAACTAGTTTGTGTGTGTTTGTGAATGCTGACTGGTGTGTGAGAGTGTTTGTTTGCATGGGTGTGTGTGAAGAATATTTAGAGACACGACTTTCACACACCACCCGTTAACCTCATCTTCACTCTGTCTGATCTGATCAAAGACACTGATCGATGTACAGTACCTTAGATTAGCTGGGCAGCCAAGGGTGAAAGACAATGAGCCTGAGAGACTGTCACATCTGTCAAGTAATTCTAAGGGCAGTTCATCAAGAAACGCAGCACAATGTATCACATTTCCTAAAGGTAGGCATTCTACCATGGTATTTCCTTGTCCTCAAGCGACTTGTAAATGAGCTCCAGAGCATTGACTGAAACATCATCCAACCTTCTGTGTGACCTACTGTATGAACATAATGCATGTTTAATCAGTGCCCTGCAGCACATCAATGCCCCTCATTACACCCACACCTTCCTCATTAACTTCAGCTGCTGAACTGTAAATAATGAATACTGAATCAAATCCCATTATTACCGTATGTCCCATTGTTACTGTATGTTTTGAACATGGTCTCTGACTCCAGTCTCTCTCTTGCCTCCCCAGGACCCCACCTGTGTGGTGAGCCCAGTGATCGACATCATTAACATGGATACATTCGCTTACGTAGCAGCCTCCTCTGACCTCCGTGGAGGTATAGAGCTATAAGGGCTTGACCTCCCCGTTTTCATCGCTCTCTCCACGTCTATGTCCCTCCCTCTCTCTATCTATCTCTTCATCTCCAGCCCTCTTTCCACCCCTGTCTAGTGCCTCCCTCTCTCCAATGACTCATCCATCTTTTCATCCCTCACTCCTGACCCCATCCCTCTCTCCTTTCACTTTCCCTCCCCCAGGCTACCAGGTCTCCATTAACTGGCTAGTTGAGGCTATGCACATATACACACACACATACATACACACACACACACACACACACACACACACACACACACACACACACACACACACACACACACACACACACACAGCCAGATGAACAACTCCTATCAGTGTTCCCAGAGAACTGGATACGACAATTAATGGGGCTGATACTCCTAGGCCTCAGATTGGATATTTTAATTATTGAAGGAGCCATCTGTCATAACATGAAAAAGTTGTGGTGTCAATAGAGCCACATCGATCCACTGAGACCCGGCCCTGCCTGCCTGCAGACTGCTGCGCTAACACTCCTGGGTCTGCCTGCCAAATCAGACCCTCTCCCTCTCTCTCTCCCCTGCACACACACACACACACACACACACACACACTCATACTGAGACGCGCACAGAAACACACATGGGCACGCATGCATTCGCAGACGCACACACATACACACATCTATACTCACACACACATGCAGACACATCAACACATACAGTAGGTATGTACATTATCAATTGAGCAAATATGCATTGGTCTTCTCATGCATATATTTGGAGACATGAAGGGCACTGCATCTGTCTCAGGACAAGACGGGATGGGATGGGCTTTTAAAAAGCTCTTGTGTAAAGGTCATTCCAAAGGGTCAGGCCAGATCAGTCATTAGCCCATGAGCCATAATCATCCATAATTAATCATTTGAGTAATTAAATAGGAGATGTTAGCAGGAATAGTGGCTGTAATTATTGACAGTTTTCCGTCAGAGATTAATAAAGCATGTGATGAAAGAAGGGGGCTTCTGTGGATGTGAGGCTGCTGCAGCGTTTATAAACCCCGCCTTAACAGTCCACCCTCCTCCTCACCCCTCTCTTCCCATTATCCTTTTGTTATTAATCGTTTGGTCCCCTTCTCTCTGACCTGCACTGATCTCTCCTGACCCATCTCCCTTTCTTTTCTCAACTATTGTTCTTCCCCACTCTTTCCATATCTCTCCTTCTTCTAAATCTTCATTCAGACTTGCAATGCTCTCCTCCTGACCCTCCCCTGACTTACCCTCTCTCGCTCTCTCTCTCTCTCTCTCTCCCTCCCTCTCTCCTTCACCCTCCCTCATTCCCAGTTCATGTTGTGATTATCTCTCTCTCTCTCTCTCTCTCTCTCTCTCTCTCTCTCTCTCTCCCTCCCTCATTCCCAGTTCATGTTGTGATTATCTCTCTCTCGCTCTGCCGCAGGCTTCGACTGGAGTCTACATTTCAAGTGGGAGCAGTTGTCTGCTGAACAGAAAGCCAGGAGAGCTGACCCCACCGAACCCATTAAGTAAGTGAAAGGAGGCATAAAGACGGATATTAGGGGATGGTTTGGCTGCAGATGAGAGGAGAGGGATGGAGCGATGGAGCAGGGAAGTAGGGGACGAGGGGGTGCCCTGCTTGCCTGCCTGGCCATCCATCCCTCCGTCCTCAAGTCCAGTGACCGGCAGCATGCAGCCATGCTTTTTCTTTTTCGTCTGATGGAGCAGCAGGGGAATGAATTCTCTCCCTGAGGTCTTTCACTGCACTGTGATCTAAACAGTCCATCAGGGGAGAGAGAGGGAGAGGCAGACTAGAAAGCAGCATCTGAAAGAGGCAGTTAAGCCATTGATCGCTGCAGAGATAGCAGCAGCACGATTAATGAGAGCGCAGCCCAAAGGAGTTCAGAGAGGAGACCGGACCACAGCCGATTAAAGCACCTTTGCATTATTTCGTCCAAAGAGATGTGATCCTCTTTAATTCTCCTGGCCCCAGGTGGCTCTGAATCGGGGGCAGATTATTTTAATGCTCGGCTAGAATGATTGATTGATCTCTCCCACACATCTCTCTTTCTTTCACTCTCTGTCTCTATCTCTGTTCATTTTCTGTCATAATTATAGTCTAGGTACAGGAAGGAGCATCTTTTATAATGAAAGACTTGATACTGTTGTCACTCTGCATAAATGCTAATGTGTGTTTCCATGATGAACATTCACCATGCTGTGCGGAGCTTGAGAACCTTGGCTCCTGCCAGTCTGACACACCATGCAGTATGTCAGGGCTGGGGACAGTGTCACAGAGATGCTGGGCTGTGGGCTAACATCTTCCCTCCACTTGAGAAATGAGTTAGACAGTGAGCCTCTCCACTTGGCTCCCTCGGCCCTGCTCAGGGCAATCTGGAGGGCCTCTCTCATCTCCCCTCCTCCTCTCCTCGCTTCTTTCTGTTTTGTTCATTTTCCTCCCCTCCCATCGTTTCCTCTTCACACGGCTTGAAGAGAAAACTCCTAATCTCTCCGTCTCTTCTTCCTTTCGCACCTCTCTTCTTCTCCTTTCTGCCTTTCTGTCTTCTATTCTTTTCCCCACCTCGTCTAGTTTCCTATTCATACTTCTTTACTCATCTCTCTGTGTGTACTTCATTTCCTTCATCCCTTCCTCTCTTCCCATCTCCTGTTTTTCTCCTCTCCCCTCTTCTCCTGATGAGTGTATATGGTCCACTACCCTACATCCCTCCACGCCGACCCCAAACCCCTGAGCTGCCAGTGGGGGTGTTAGAGTAATGAGATCCCCTAATAGCCCAGGCACAGACCCAGCCCTGGTAGGAACTGATCCCACATCAGGCTCACAGTGTGGCCCATGTGCCACAGACTGTTGCAGCGTCACATGGAGTCTGCTCCTCACACTGGCACAAATAGACAACCAGATAGAGACTTGGTTAAGGACGCGCGCACGCGCACACGCACACAAACACACTCACAGACACTGTAGCAGCCTACTTACCATGGAGTGGTGGGACTGAAACTGAGACAGCATCAGAGCTGGTGTTGAAAGAGGCTAAAGAGGCACAGATGGTGGGAGCATGGGGTGCCAGTGTGTGTGTGTGTGTGTGTGTGTGTGTGTGTGTGTGTGTGTGTGTGTGTGTGTGTACGTGTGCGTGTGCGTGTGTGCATTTCACAGGAGAATGGGCTCGTTGTAATGACTGGAGCAGAATGAGTGGAATGGTATCCAATACGTCAACACATGGATTCCAGGTGTTTAATGCCATTCCATTTGCTCCGTTCCGGCCATTATTATGAGCCATTCTCCCCTCAGCAGCGTCCACTGGTGCATTTACGTGCTGGCATGTGTGTGGTGTGTGTGCGCGTGCAGTGTTTGCGAGTTAAGGGCAGAGGAAACAGATTCACTACGATGCATTACCATTCACTCTTCATTGTATCCACTCAATAATACACTTCACTTAAAGAACACTGCAAACTACACTTCACAGAGCATTTTGAGTCACAAATGTGTCACTATCCACCATCTTACTAACCTGCCACTGTCCTATAGCTGCCTACACATCCAGTCATTCAGTCCCATCATCATGGGGGGGGGGGGGGGGGGTCTATTTATGGACCCACAAAGTGGGATCTGAAAATGGAGGAAGCAACAGTAGTTAATGGCAGACAGCAATAACTAAGAAGGATTTGGTGATGTGCCTCAGGGTTTTACAGCATTGTCCAACGATGATGATTTCCTCCTGTAATGCTCTGTTCGGTTGTTACGACAACACTCATTCAGTCTGGCATATATTTATGTTGCAGCAGGCGAAATATACAACAAAGGATGTCTCTCGCTGCAAAATGAAGAAGCATCACGTTGTCTGTTGTATTGTGTGAGCTTTCTCATTTGGCTTTCTCATAAAGCTGTTTCTGACTTTATGCTGATATACATGTTTAGTAGACTGAATCAATAAATCATGAATGATTATGTTTACTATCAGAAATAGTATGTCCTGGTGCAAGGCTTGAAATGCAGGAGGAAAACATGCAGCCTAAAGCTGTTCAGGATGCAGCCAAGGTCATCGTTGGCGAGGGTTGTATTTTGTATTTTGTCCACCAAAAGAATGTGGACACCTGCTCGTCGAACATCTCATTCCAAAAACATGGGCATTACTATGGAGTTGGTCCCCCCTTTTCTGCTATATCAGTGGGGCCTTGCTTCCATTCCAGCCACAAGAACATTAGTGAGGTCGTGCACTGATGTTGGGCGATTAGGCCTTGCTCGCAGTCGGCATTCCAATTCATCCAAAAGGTGTTCGATGGGGTTGAGGTCAGGGCTCTGTGCATGCCAGTCAAGTTCTTCCAGACTGATCTCGACAAACCATTTCTGAATGGACCTTGCTTTGTGCACAGGGGAATTGTAATGCTGAAACAGGAAAGAGCCTTCCCCAAACTGTTGCCACAAAATTGAAAGCACAGAATTGTCTAGAATGTCATTGTATGCTACAGTGTTAAGATTTCTCTTCACTGGAACTAAGGTGCCTAGCCCGAACCATGAAAAACAGCCCCAGACCATTATTCCTCCTCCACCACACTTTACAGTTGGCACTTTGCATTCGTGCAGGAAGCGTTCTCCTGGCATCCGCCAAACCCAGATTTGTCCATTGGACTGCCAGATGTTGAAGCATGATTCATCACTCACGTTTCGAATGCTCCAGAGTCCAATTGGGGTGAGCTTTACACCACTCCAGCCGACACTTGGCATTTCGCATGGTGATCTTAGACTTGTGTGTGGCTGCTTGGCCATGGAAACCCATTTCATGAAGCTCCCGACGAACACTTCTTGTGCTGACGTTGCTTCCAGAGGCAGTTTTGAACTCGGTAGCTAAGCGTTTCGGCACTCGGGGTCCTGTCCTGCGAGCTTGTGTGGCCTGCCACTTCGCGTCTGAGCCGTTGCTCCTCAACGTTTCCTTGTCACAATAACAGCACTTACAGTTGACTGGGACAGCTCTTGCAGGGCAGACATTTGACAAACTGACTTGTTGGAAAAGTGGCATCTTACGACGGTGCCACGTTCAAAGCCATTCTAATGTCACTGTTTGTCTATGGAGATTGCATGGCTGTGTTGTCGACCTGTCAGCAACAGGTTTGACTCAAATAGCCGAATCCACTAATTTCAAGGGGTGTCCTTGTACTTTTCTATATATAGTGTTTCTTTTAGTTTAGTACCTTTTTTAAGTCGTAGCCTCAAGTGCACTCCAGAGGTGTTACAGATGACCAGAGAAAGTAGTATTGCCTCCAGAATCAATTCCCCTCCCCTGTCATCATTGGTCCAACCAAATGACTGAAGTTCTGCAGACAGAGACAGGAAATGAGAAACAGCTGAAAATGAATGTGGAGAATGTTGTTGACCCCAGAGAGCATCATGGCAATCATGGCATTGAGACAATGCTCAAGAGACAATGCTCCTCATCTTTCAAAAATCAAAGCAGGTGAATTGAAAATGGCTTGCCTTAAAGTCAGCAACATGAGGAGGGCTCTCTCTCTATGAGGAGGGCTCTCTCTCTCTATGAGGAGGGATCTCTCTCTATGAGGAGGGCTCTCTCTCTCTATGAGGAGGGCTCTCTCTCTCTATGAGGAGGGCTCTCTCTCTATGAGGAGTGCTCTCTCTCTCTATGAGGAGGGCTCTCTCTCTCTATAAGGAGGGCTCTCTCTCTATAAGGAGGGCTCTCTCTCTCTATGAGGAGGGCTCTCTCTCTCTATGAGGAGGGCTCTCTCTCTCTATGAGGAGGGCTCTCTCTCTCTATGAGGAGTGCTCTCTCTATGAGGAGGGCTCTCTCTCTCTATGAGGAGGGCTCTCTCTCTATGAGGAGGGCTCTCTCTCTATGAGGAGTGCTCTCTCTCTCTATGAGGAGGGCTCTCTCTCTATATGAGGAGGGCTCTCTCTCTATATGAGGAGGGCTCTCTCTCTCTATGAGGAGTGCTCTCTCTCTATATGAGGAGTGCTCTCTCTCTCTATGAGGAGGGCTCTCTCTCTATATGAGGAGTGCTCTCTCTCTCTATGAGGAGGGCTCTCTCTCTCTATGAGGAGGGCTCTCTCTCTATGAGGAGTGCTCTCTCTCTCTATGAGGAGGGCTCTCTCTCTCTATGAGGAGGGCTCTCTCTCTCTATGAGGAGGGCTCTCTCTCTATGAGGAGTGCTCTCTCTTTCTATGAGGAGGGCTCTCTCTCTCTATGAGGAGGGATCTCTCTCTCTATGAGGAGGGCTCTCTCTCTCTATGAGGAGGGCTCTCTCTCTCTATAAGGAGGGCTCTCTCTCTCTATGAGGAGGGCTCTCTCTCTCTATGAGGAGGGCTCTCTCTCTCTATAAGGAGGGCTCTCTCTCTCTATGAGGAGGGCTCTCTCTCTAGCTACACTTAGGAAAAAGGGTTCCAAAAGGGTTCCTTGGCTGTCACCATAGGACAACCCTTTTTCCTTTTTGGTTCCAGGTAGAACTCTTTTGGGTTCCATGTGGAACCTTCTGTGGAAAGGGTTGTACAGTGCCTTCGGAAAGTATTCAGAACCCTTGACTTTTTCCACATTTTGTTACGTTACAGCCTTATTCTAAAATGGATTATTTTCAAATGGTTTATCCTCCTCAATCTACACACAGTACCCCATAATGACAAAGCGAAAACAGGTTTTTAGACATTGTTGCACTTTTATAAAAAACTCAAACAGAAATACCTTATTTACGTAAGTATTCAAACCCTTTGCTATGAGACTAAAAAAGAACGGATCAAAGTATAGAGAGATCCTTAATGCTTAATGACCTCGGACTGGGGTGAAGGTTCACCACCAACAGGACAATGACCCTAAGCACACAGCCAAGACAGAGCAGGAGTGGCTTCGGGACAAGTCTCTGAATGTCTTGGAGTGAACCCGATCAAACATCTCTGGAGAGTCCTGAAAATAGCTGTGCAGCAACGCTCCCCATCCAACCTGACAGAGCTTGAGAGGATCTGCAGAGAAGAATGGGAGAAACTCCCCAAATACAGGTGTGCCGAGCTTGTAGCGTCATACCCAAGAAGACTTGAGGCTGTATTCGCTGCCAAAGGTGCTTCAACAAAGTACTGAGTTAAGGGTCTGAATGGTTATGTAAATGTGACATTTCCATTTTTATTATTATTAATACATTATGCTTTGTCATTATGGGCTATTGTTTGTAAATCGATGATGGACAAACATTTTTTTAATACATTTTTTATTAAGGCTGTAACCTAACAAAATGTGGGAAAAGTCAAGGGGTCTGAATAATTTCCGAAGGCACTGTACATGGAACCCAAAAGGGTTCTTCCTGGAACCCTTATCCTATGGGGACAGAACTTTCATATCATTTTTTCTCTCTCCTCTCTGCCTCTATTTCTTTCTGCCTTTGTTCGATCCTGTGCTGAGTGAATTGTGTTAGATAGGTCCCGGTTGGCACTCCATGGAAGGCCTGGGTGCAGCTTCACCTTCTGCCTGATAATGAGAAGGTATCCTCTTACACATCTCACTGGCTTCTGCTTGTCAGCCAGCCCTGCCTTGCCCGCCCCGCCCGTCTGCCCCGGCTGGCTCCTGTATCACTCAATCAATTTACATTTTACTCAGCGGCTCACACGCACTCACTGGGCCTGGCCCGGGACATCCTCATTATTTACATCAGCAACACTCAGCTGGTTGGAGACGGGGAGGGTTTAGATAGAAGTTTGGACTCTTCTACTATCACCTGGATCTATCATAATGTGTTCTTAGTGTCTACAAAAAACATACCAACAAACTACCTCAAGTCTACCCATCCAGTCAACGTTCCATGGTATAATACTCCTGGAATTCTCTCTCTCCTGCAGGACGCCTATCATCGCCGGAGGGCTGTTTGTGATTGACAAGTCGTGGTTCAACCACCTGGGGAAGTATGACACAGCCATGGACATCTGGGGTGGGGAGAACTTTGGTGAGTGAGTCAGTTGACTGGGCAGGAGCTGGGTTGAGGGGATTATGTTGTTGTGTGTGCCTGAGAGCACCTGAATTGGTGCAGGGTGTCAGTCTGTCAGCACTAGTAGCCTGCCTCTATAGCTGACACAATTATTTCAGTCTGCTCAAGGATGCCTTCGCCTTGAGACCTTTTCTTACTAAAGCGGGACAGTTGATTTATTGTGTTTGGGTTTGTAATGGTCATTACCACAGTCCCAAACCCCCAAAAAAGTGTCAAGTGATACTTTTTCAAATCAATCAAACCCTCTCCATATGATGGGCTTCAAACATTTACTGTGTAGTTAAAACACCAAGGGTCAAGAAGACACAAATATTAAGCAGAATTTTATATGACCAATTATTGACCAGCATAACACCACACCACTGTGACACAAGCTAGAGAGAGTGTAACATTGCAGTTATTCCAGTCCTAGCCAGACCCCTGGAGCAATAGGTAGCGTGACCACTTCTCTTCCCTGCTTCATGCTTTCTTCTGTCAGGTACATCTGCAGGCAAGTTGTGCACCACAGCCAGGGCTAACCGAGGTAGTGGTGGGGATGATTCATACTTTATTACAGTTTCTAAAACGCCAGGAGGCTGACTAGCACTCTCCCATGTATATCTGGCAGAAGGGTGCTGGGGTTCACATAATAGACAGACAGTTTCTCCTGACTGTACTGCTGCTGATCAGATCAATAAAGAAAGGAGTAGAGACTGGAAAAGAATGCTCTTCCTCTTTCTCAACATCTCTCTCCCGTCTCTTTTATTTATTCCTCTCTCTCTCTCTCTCTCTCTCCCTCTCTCATTCACTGTCTCTCTCCCTCTCATTCTCTCTTTCATTCTCTCTCATTCTCTCTTTCATTCTCTCTCATATTCTCCCCCCCCCTCTCTCTCATTCTCTCGCTCTATCTCTCTCTCTCACACACACACACACACACACACACACACACACACACACACACACACACACACACACACACTTTCTCATCTCCCTCACAACTCTCTTTTATTTCTCTCTATATATCACGTGCTTACTCCCTGCGCGGCTCCCTTTGACACTTTGAAAAGTCGAAAAAGCTCAGATGCTTGTTGGGAATGTAACGTCTGCTTCCAGCTCACACTCTCAAACACATAGATCCCCTGAACGCAGCTCACTCTCCAGCCCACTTTCCAGCTCACACTCTCAAACACATAGATCCCCTGAAAGCAGCTCACTCTCCAGCCCACTTTCCAGCTCACACTCTCAAACACATAAATCCCCTGAACGCAGCTCACTCTCCAGCCCACTTTCCAGCTCACACTCTCAAACACATAGATCCCCTGAACGCAGCTCACTCTCCAGCCCACTTTCCAGCTCACACTCTCAAACACATAGATCCCCTGAATGCAGCTCACTCTCCAGCCCACTTTCCAGCTCACACTCTCAACACATAGATCCCCTGAACACAGCTCACTCTCCAGCCCACTTTCCAGCTCACACTCTCAAACACATAGATCCCCTGAACGCAGCTCACTCTCCAGCCCACTTTCCAGCTCACACTCTCAAACACATAGATCCCCTGAATGCAGCTCACTCTCAAGCCCACTTTCCAGCTCACACTCTCAAACACATAGATCCCCTGAATGAAGCTCACTCTCCAGCCCACTTTCCAGCTCACACTCTCAAACACATAGATCCCCTGAACGCAACTCACTCTCCAGCCCACTTTCCAGCTCACACTCTCAAACACCTAGATCCCCTGAATGAAGCTCACTCTCCAGATCCCAATCACCTGAATTCTGATCACCTGTTCACACACCTGTACGTCATTATCACACACTATTTACTTCAGTTCTTTGCACCCCATCATTGTGAGGTATTGTTTGTTTTGTGACACACTTCTATTCGGAGCGCTGGGTTGCCTGTAATTTAATCCGCCTGCGTATGATAGTTTTGGCCTACCTCACTAATAACTCCTTTTGCCTATCGCATTTCCTGTTATCAACCTATTGCCTGATCTCCCGGACTACGTTACTAGCCTTTTCCCTGCCTGTTCTGTTTCCTTTTTGGCCCCCCTGTGTATGACCTTCTGCCTGCCCCTGGACCCAGCTACCTGCCTCCTCCTGTGTATGACCTGCCTCCCCCTGGACCCAGCTACCTGCCTCCTCCTGTGGTCCTTTACAATAAACACCTGCTGTGCCCTGCGCTTGAAACCAGCTCTCTGTCTCCCATCGTGTTCATTACAGGAAAAGTTTTGAGCATGTTACTCCGAAAAAGGAAGCATCATTTTATATGCTGTGTTTGAGGCTACAAAACTTCAACTCTGTTGGGTTTAAAAGACAAGTGTGTAGCATCAGCCCCCAAGTTTATACTTTATTAGCCTGGGCTAAATTAGACCAGGCCATGGAGGGACTTGTTTATTTACATTCATGTGGCTTGTGGTGCACTTCTATATGAGTAGAGGACACGGCAGTTTAAAACATGAGTTTAAACCTGAGATATGAGGCAACAAGCATGTTATCAAATATTCAAAGCATCAGAGTTGCCCCATATATTGTAGATTTCCAATAACACTTTGTAATACTGTGTGTGTTTGAATTGAATTTCTCCTGTCTCTGCCTGTCCCTGCCTGTCTCTGCCTGTCCCTGCCTTAGGACTCATACCGTCTAAAAGCACTGAGCATACAATACAGTGCTACTCTTCGTGGTTCATGGCTGTCCCCTGAGCTATTCCATGTGACAATGATAACTAATGGTAGCTGTACGTTGTGTGTGTAGAGATCTCGTTCCGGGTGTGGATGTGTGGAGGGAGCCTAGAGATTATCCCCTGCAGCAGGGTCGGCCACGTCTTCCGCAAGAAACACCCCTACATCTTCCCTGAGGGCAACGCCAACACCTACATCAAGTAAGACCTGACCCCATCTGTACTGTATCCGCCTGCTCCAAAATAGAAAAACAACTAACAACTACACCCAGACCCACATCTTAATATATCTATCGGACTGCCTTCTCCAAAATAGCAAGGCAACCCACGACAACCAAAGTACTGCGCTGTGACTGTACCGCGCTGTATGTGATACTGTACGCGTTATTGACCTGTATTCACTTTGTTCATGTGTTACAGCTGTACAATCGTGGCAATAAAAACATTAAAAAGGCCAACCTACGGCAGCCAAAATAAGTGTAACACTTCATATGTACTACTTAAAAAATATATATTTAGCTGTTTTTACATTGTTCGCGTGATTGATAGGCCAATATTCGTGCAATGCAACTCAATACTGGGAACAGATTTGCAGCGAACGTGGCAAATATAAATGAAAGAAATGCTGTAGTGTGCTCTAAAGCTTTGCCAAACATTGTCTTTTGAATGAATTATGCTAAACTCTATTGTCCCCTGCACATCAGAGTGGTTTGTCCCTCTCTTTCCATATTAGGGATTAGGCTCATGTTCCCACTGTGTTTGACAGGGATTTAGTCAGCTAATTGTGTGTGTGCACAAATTCTATTATTTGAAAGCATATCGTCTTTTATCAAATGTTTAATTTCGACATGAAGCCGAAATGCCGCACTTGGTTAACAATGCCGCTAATCGACAGAATCAGATTTCTTTATTTGGATTTCTCATTTGCAATTAGCTTTGAGGAAGGTCACGGCATGGTCTGAATATGTAAAGTGAGCAGCACACGATTTGATTTGATTGCAGAGCAGTTTCAGAAAATGTGTTGTTGTGTTCCAGTCACCCCTTGACTTGGCTGCATCTTCTTTGACTGACTGGCAGTGTGCGCTCACTGTTTGTTCACTGATTAGCTATCTCTTTTTTTACTGGCGACATAAAACACATTAGGCTTCAATGAATAATTACTTCATCCTGTCAACAGAATGTGTATGTAGTTCAGTCGAGTTAATGAATAATTGCTCCGAGAATGATGTTTGATTTCATGTCCTGGGAAGAAAAAAAGCTTCTAAGGACAGCTGGTGGCTCAGCATGCCCATTGATAATTCTATTTAATTTATTCACCTGCTGTCTCCGTGTGCTCCGCTCTTAGCACAATGTCATCTGTGTTACAAGCAGTTTACGTCCTTCTCTGTCCCAAAGTCTTCTGCTCAGAAGCCAGGATATGTGTAAGAGTAGGGTTGAGTGTAAGGTGGAAAGGAGAGATGTGACGTGTGAGCTTCAAAGGAGTGTAAAACAGCAGGGGTTACAGTAGGCCAAAACGGTGTATTGCTGCCCCGTCAGGAACAAAAGGATAGGATAAGGCTGTAAACTAGTTTAATTAGCTGTACAGGACAGTGGGTTCTGCGCGAGATGCACTGGAATGCCCCTTTTAAAGCTAGAATCTGCAGTTGCTACATCCATTTGTGGACTTGTAAATTCATTATACATACCCATTGATTCTTGAAGAATATAACTTATAAATGCCTCATGAGCTTAGTTCAACTGTCGTACCTCATCAGAAACCAAAATATATGCTTGTTTTACTCCAACATCCCTCATCTTTCTATTAGAACAGAAGTGGGGAGGGATCTAGCTTTAAAGGTGTCTTCACCCAAAATTCTATGTTTGCCAGATGCTTTCAAATGTCAAAAGAGGACTAAAGTTGAGTTCAGGATGTATGACAACGTGATAGAATTTGATTTTGGAATAAACGTCTATAACAGCACACATATATATTGGGAGAAGGTCCACAGTATGCAACAGAGGAATCACGTTACTAGAATTATTTACCCACTTCAGTCACTGTTCCATGGACCAATCCCATCATTACATGAAACGCTTCACCTATGCAGGGTGCTCAGACTTTAAAGGCTGGGTGGGTGTCGCAGGTCCACTAGAGGAACCAGGATGGTGCGTTTGGGTCTGAGGATTATGGAATTCTCAATTACGTATTTTCTCCATTTAATATGCAAACTGTAATGAAATGGAGCTAGGATAAGCATAAGGCCCACAACATTCAGTGAAAAGGGTGAGCTTGACATATACGGAATATGATACAGCATACTTAACTCTCAGGAGAACGTTATTATTTTGCTGCTAATCTTTACCAAGCAAGATGGTGCGAGGGCTGGCTTGGCTTTGGTTATTTCGGTCACATACGCGCTAGGCCTTTTCACACTGGCGGTCTGGGCTGGCCCACCCTGGAGTGAAGTGGTTTAATGTAAAACGCCTGCTGAATCCTACTCTACTGGCTGTGTTGCAGGAACACCAGGCGCACGGCGGAGGTGTGGATGGACGAGTTCAGGCTCTTCTACTACTCGGCTCGCCCTGCAGCACGGGGCAAGTCCTACGGAGAGTGAGTGACATATCACCATACACCTCTACACAGCATACACTTCTACACAGCATACACGTCTACACAGCATACACGTCTACACAGCATACACTTCTACACAGCATACACTTCTACACAGCATACACTTCTACACAGCATACACGTCTACACAGCATACACTTCTACACAGCATACACTTCTACACAGCATACACGTCTACACAGCATACACGTCTACACAGCATACACTTCTACACAGCATACACGTCTACACAGCATACACGTCTACACAGCATACACGTCTACACAGCATACACTTCTACACAGCATACACTTCTACTGCTATATTTTATATTCTACAGAGGGCTGATAAAGAGAAATATTATAGAACACATACATTGCATCTGGTTTAGCACGATTAACGGGGTAGACGGTTCAGTTCAAACCATATCATTCAGGTTATTTAAAGAGAACGTTTTTGGTCTCCCTGCATTACATATTGGAGCAATGTGCCTGCCTCTGTGTAAGCGTGTAGCACTGCCTTTTCTCTGATAAGAGCAGGACAGCATTATAAAAAAGGTTCCTCTCTCTAACATACACTTCATTAATTTCCCTCTCTCTCTATTATCAGCATTCATGGCAGGGAAGAGCTCCGCAAGATTCTCAAGTGCAAATCCTTCAAGTGGTATCTGGACAACGTCTACCCAGAGCTCAAGTGAGTGTTTGCGGCTGGCCACTCACACACATCCCATTATGGTTCATTCAGAATAGATGAATGATTCTTTTTCATATTCAGGCCTCTCTATTTTTGTCCCCTGATTGCTCTGTGTCCGCCTGGCATTGGATTCAAAAGCCAGTCTTGCAGCTCAATCTGACTGATACAACAACAGCCAGGCGTGATGGAGTTTAGGTTAATCCCACGGACCGAAATGAACAATGTGACTCAGGGGAGAGAGGTCTGACCTTTTAGATGACTTGGAGCCACCGTTAATTGCGTAGTAAGAAAATAGACTATAAAAAGTTAGTTGAAGAGACAGGTGAATTGAGAGAAAGTTGAAATAGGGAGGACAAGTCCCAGTGGAAGGACAGTAGTGAGGAAGAGTATACACAGAGAATGTTAAAGACATACAAGTGCTAGAGAGAGTGATATACAGATAGAAGTACAGTCATAGGCTATTACAAAACTTTTGCAGAGCACACAAAGGATATAAGGGATATGAGTACTGTTACCTATGGGGGGGTGCATGTGTGTGCGTGTGTGAGTGAGTGAGTGATGGATCCACTGCTGCTGGTTCCAGGTTCCTGTTTGCTGACTAAGTGAATGAGCTGGGCTGTAAAGCCACCACAGACCCACACTGGCAGCAGACAACATTACTTACACCCCCCGCCCCCCCAAGCCATAGGTCCTGCCTGCCTCTGATAAATGGCTCTGTCATGTGAACAGCTATTTCGTCCTGTACATTTAAATATCGATTGTAATTCAGTTCAGACATTGTCTGAGGAAACATTAATGCCAGGCCTCGGAACATGACACGCTAGCCTCAATGTTAATATCTATACTGAATAGTTATTTATGTGCATGTAAAAATGCCACCATGAATCTATCCCAGGCGTGAGTTTCAACATATTACATTCAGAGATTATGCATCTGCCTTGTATTCTGCATTGGGGAATATACTCTAAATCAAGAAAATACATTTATAAAATATGTGTTGTATATTTTCAGAGTGCCGGATGATTCGGACTCTAAGTCGGGGGTGGTTCGTCAAAGACAGAATTGTCTAGAGTCGCGGAAGCTGGAGGGACAGGACCTCCCCTCTCTCACACTGGCACCCTGCATCGGGACCAGATCTGTGCCGGCACTCAACCAGGTACGGCCTACACTCAACATTCAAACAGTCAAGACTTAATAGACAGACTCAACAGTATATCTATGGCTTGCTCAAGACTCTACACTCGTAAACTGAGAGCTACAGGTTGTTTTGAAAGAAATGTTTTTTTTCCATTAATAACATCAAATTGATCAGAAATACAGTGTAGACATTGTTAATGTTGTAAATGACTATTGTAGCTGGAAACAGCAGATTTTTTTATGGAATATCTACATAGGCGTACAGAGGCCCATTATCAGAAACCATCACTCCTGTGTTCCAATGGCAGGTTGTGTTAGCGAATTGAAGATTATAATTTTAAAAGTCTAATTTATCATTAGAAAACCCTTTTGCAATTATGTTAGCACAGCTGAAAACTGTTGTCTGATTAAAGAAGCAATAAAACTGGCCTTCTTTAGACTAGTTGAGTATCTGGAGCATCAGCATTTGTGGGTTCGATTACAGGCTCAAAATGGCCAGAAACAAAGAACTTTCTTCTGAAACTCGTCAGTCTATTCTTGTTCTGAGAAATGAAGGCTGTTCCATGCGAGAAATTGCCAAGAAACTGAAGATCTCATACAACTCTGTGTACTACTCCCTTCACAGAACGGCGCAAACTGGCTCTTCAACCAATGTGATGTGAGGGGAGATTATCCATATAGTCAATAAAAGGTCGCCAAATTCTGTAAATTGTCTGTAAACTTATTCCTCAAGCAGTAAGTGATTTTCTCCAGTGGGATACAACTATTAACTTCCGATAGCCACATTGCAACTGTCAGGGAGGAATCCAATTTCCATTTCATGGCAATACATTTCTTGGCAATCACTAGCAATATTTCTGTTAGCTTTATAGTATGGCTTTGCCTAAGATTGGTGTTAGTAAAGTTACCCAGTAGACAGACCTCCGGGTCTAAAGGGAATGCAACCCCGTGAATTGAGGATATGGTATCGCATACCCCCTGCCAGAAACCGTGTAGTTTTGAACATATCTAAAACATAGGGAGGAGTCTTCACTGTATTTCTGATCAATTTTATGTTATTTTAATGGACAAAAAAATGGCTTTTCTTTCAAAAACAAGGACATTTCTAAGTGACCCCAAACTTTTGAATGGTAGTGTAGCTTCAGCGCACACTGACAGAGAGCTACTGTATGGCCCAGAACTGACTCAATATCCACAAAGAATACAGAGAACTTAAGTCTAGTCCAGAGTCAATACTATTGTATCACTACTGCCTGGTTAAGGGGCTGTTCTGCACACAAGTCCAGCAGCTTCAACACTCACTGACAGAGAGGTACGATGTATCCCAGGCTGTCAGAAAGTATATGTCCTCATTAGCCTCTCCAGCACACACTGTTTTAAAACAAACATGGGCTAAGCCTCTCTCCCCGTCCGTCAGTACTGCTCCTGTCATGTTTTCGTTCCGTCTCTGTACAATTCGAGCAGACAAGCATCATCTTGCACTTGTGGAATTCAGCCTGAGCTGCTCCCACTCTGACAGTCTCACACACCGGCTCGCTCACACACCTGGATCGCTCTCTACCTCTTTCTCGATCTCCCCCACCCCTCTCGCTCTCTTTTTCCACCCCTTTCTCCCCTTCTCTTTTCCCTCTTCCTCCCTATCAATCTTTCTTGTATTTGTTTTTCTCCCACTCTGTCAATATGCCTCTCCCTTCTCTCTTTTATTTAGCCTCTCTCTCTCTCGCTCTCTCTCTCGTTCTACCTGATGTTATGTCAGTGCTACCAGCAAGCAGACCTGACCTGCCCGAGTGCTCAACGCCTCTCAGCCTCCACAGATTATTCCCAAGAACTTGTTCTGCAGATAGGATCATTCTCACCGCCGTGACCGGCTGTCACAGCACCTCCCTGTACAGTTATTTCTGTCTTTCGCACACACACACACACACACACACACACACACACACACACACACACACACACACACACACACACACACACACACTTTGTCTAAGGCCAAGTGTTAGCTGTTGATGGGTGATTAGTTATGTGAATCAGAGGATATCATAGAGATGTGTGTTATGTAGAAGTTAAGAAAGGCTCTCAGATGGTTCGACTTGTTTTGGTCGGGAGGAGTGTTTGTTTTTTTCTCTCCCAATTAATTTCCCTAGGAAGCACATTATGCTTTATTTGGCTTTAATTCAGCGCTGAAACATGGTAAAACAGGCTACTGTATAATTACTGTGTCAGCATTCATTTAGACTACGCCTATTATGCTTCTGCAGTACAGTAGCCCAACTGTTATGTGTTGTTATTATTACAGTGTATAAGAATAGCAGAAGTGTCTGGGTCTAGGTAGGACACTGCTCTCAAAGCAGATTCAGTATGAGACTGGCCACAGCTGTTCGTTATGTTCCAAGCTGGTGGTTCTCAGGTGTTCTGATTAAAACAGGGAAGTAGATGGAGATTCAGCCAAAAACACAGCAGCTGCCAATATGGAAGACTGGATGTTCTTACTCAGACTTTATCCAACCAGCCTGTCTGTGCTCTATTATATAGCCTCTATCAATCAATCAAATGTATTTATAGAGCTCTTTTTACATCAGCAGATGTCACAAAGTGTTTATAAAGAAACTCAGCCTGAAACCCCAAAGAGTAGCAATGCAGATGGAGAAGCACGATGGCTAGGAGAAACTCCCTAGAAAGGCAGAGAGGCTGTGCCAGTGGAGATTATAAGAGTACATGATCATTAAGGCCAGATCATTTTTCAAGATGTTCAAACGTTCAGGGTCAAATAATAATCACAGTGGTTACAGAGGGTGCAGCAGGTCAGCTGGCTTTTCATAGCCGAGCATTCAGAGGCCAAGACAGCAGGTGAAAGAGAGAGAGAGAGAGAGAGAGAGAGAGAGAGAGGAAACAGCAGGCCCGGTATAAGATAGCAGGTGGACAGGTCAGGGTTCCATAGCCGCAGGCAGAACAGCAGAAACTGCATCAGCAGCAAGACCAGGTGGACTGGGGACGGAGACAGCCAGGAGTCGTCAGGCCAGGTAGTCCTGAGGCATGCTGCTGGGGCTCAGGTCCTCCAGGAGGGGAGAGAAAGAAAGGTGGGAGAATTAGAGGCAGCATACTTAAAAGCACACGGATGAATCGAGTTGCTAACCCCTGCTCTGAAAACACACTGTCTCCTCAAGCAGCGCACAGATCCCCTAGACTTGGAGCCACTTAGATTAACATTACAGTAAATTAACATTGGCGTGCCACAACGGACATCGTAAAAAGCTGTGCCATTACTGCAGGGTAATTAGATTTAATACAGAGCACATTTTCACTGTGCCGTTTATTCTATTAAGCAGTGTTGTGTGCATGCCCTCTGCCTTCCGACCTGTTAATCTGCTAGCAGGCCTCGTCTCCACCCACCTGCCGTTTAATACACAAAACCCAGCTGGGCCTGGTTATTACAGCCCTCTGTTCTCAACCCAGAGACATGCCTACTGTAGTGGCCTGGCCTTTTGGTGTCACCTCCACAGAGAGGTGAGATGCACGTACCTCCCACACTGCCCTCTGACATGGCTGCTGTCACTTGTGCGCACAATGCCACAAATAATGTATGTGCACACACACTGGCTCACGCACCCCCACACACAGATGCACACTGGGCCCTAAATCCTCTGTGATGTGTTTCTAGGTGTTGTGATTCTTATTGCAGCCAGGTTGTAATGTAACGATGTGGCTGCTGCAGGGTAACAGGAGGACTATTGATCCAGGTGGACTAGCTCTTACGATGAACATGGCATATACACTACAATATTGGGCTGTCTTCTCAAGGCAGAACGGTGTATCTCATATCAAATGGGGTGTAAAATAGCATGTCAACATGTCATGCCGATGCAGGCCTGTTCCCTACGCAACACATGTTCTAATTATTCAAGTACTCTTGTTAGTAGAGGCTACTGTAGAGGTTGTTATGGTGTGTGGCTGGGAGAATGGATGGGACTTGGTTTTTGTGTGACCTTTTTTGTGCCTGCCCGCTCTCCTTGGGGAATGAACACCCTTGGAAATGTGTTTCACACGTTAGACTGGCTGAACGTAGTGCTAACTCCTCTGGACCACTTTTCCAACGCTAGGCCAACCTCGGCTGCTCCATAGCGATAGACTCTTTCCACAGAGGGTCCTATGTGGAACCAAAAAGGGTTCTCCCCGGAACCAAAAATGGTTCTCCTATGGGGACAGCCGAGAACCCTTTTGGAACCCTTTTTTCCCCGAAGAGTGTAGAAAGAGGACTCTAGTGACCAAAAGCCTGTTTTATCATTGGCAGCGCCATTGAGGACTTTCACCATTTTGAGGAAGGATCACACAATTCCATCCAGGTGACCAGGAGGATTCAGCCAATGAATTTCTGCTGGTGAGGAAACATTCCATAACTGCAGGTGGAATTAAATCGCCAACCTTGGCTTTATACATGTTCAAACAACACACTATGCGGCAGTGTGCAGTTTGTTTGCCATTGACGTAGTAGAAGAAGAAAATGTACCACTTCAAAAGGGAGATGACCTCAACGGCGCTGCCCGTGCTCTCACGGACGCCATACAGGGACCGATACAATGATACGATGTCTATCTAAGTCTATGGCTGCTCCTCTCTAGGAAGTCATCTTCAAATCCGTGTTACAGCTTGACGTTTGCCTGGGATGTCCTCTGGTACATTGATAATTGCCTGTAAAAGAGAAAGAAACACATGTTAGAACACGGGGTGATGTTCGGGAAATAAAGATATTCAATCGTTTGTAGCTCTGATAGTTGTGCTCTATCAGCCATACTTTTTGTATGAATGTTACCACTATAAAGTGCACATGTTTTGGTAATAAGATCGCTATTCATATATTAAGAAATGGTTAGAATTGACCTTTGATTCGTCGTTATAGCGGACACGCATAAAGATGGCGGCCCCCGTGTACTGCCATGTTATTCAGTGCTCTCCATTACTCTGTTTGTATCTTCGTTGGCACAATAAACTTGATGCCAATTCTAGAGCTCCGTGACAGAGGCAATACAATTCAAAATAAAGTTGATCGTGCTGATTTACTGGCACATTGAACCATGTTGCACGCCGTAGTTTAAAACAATGAAGTCATATCTGAATTCCTCCATCGTTATGCAATGTGTGTTCCTTCTGCCGTGCTCGGCAGAGGGTGTGTCAACCAGAGCGCGCGTTCGAGAGCGCCAATTATCCTGTGGTTTGGGTAATGCATGCGCTATGGTTGCTAAATCCCGGTGGAAAGAGAGACTTGTACCAGAGTTTAATAATTGAAATGTACATATCATTAAAAGCCCTCACTCTGGGCATTGCACTGAATCCTTAGGTCTGCATGTCTTTTCAAAGACCTTGGTTAGAAACAGGCAACATATCCACTGTACATGGCCACCGCTGTCCATGCTAAAGGTCAGAAGCAAATATCTCATGTACAGGCTCATCAATTATGACTATATACTTGGTCCTTCGTAGCATGGCCGTCTAGTGATTACCACGGGACCTCCTTTGTGTTGTCAAACACACACACATACATTCCTACTGGGTGACCATCCTAAACATCCAGTATAGGAATCACCAGTTCAGTTGGGAAGGTTGTCCTTACTGCTGCTGCTCACTACATATCTTCCTAATTGCCTCCGATTACGTTGCCAGAACCCTCTTCCTATCTTGGCGTCAGCCCTCAGGTGTCGCTTGCTATCTCACTTATTTTGTGCCAAAAGAAACTAGACAGGATCTGCCATTTCTACAGATAATTACATGTATTTGAGGCACTTGTGTTTGAAATCAGTAGTTCTCAATTTGCTCTGCTATAGGAAAATAAGTACTAGCAAGCATACATTTGTAGTTCTAGCTTGAATTGGTCGAAAACCTGTCCTATTTAGTTACCTTAAATATTTCTAAACACATGGTTAGACACTATGAAACCAAGGAAGTGCACAAAAGTTGAATCCATGAACATCACAATATCATGTTAGAAAAAAACTAGCTTTCCAAAAAGGCAGGGACCCAGACAAGAACACAGATGTTTGAGCGCAGGGGAAGAAGATGTAATACAACTATAAAATGAGACCACAGTTTAGTGCATCTCTGTTGGAGTGCATCTCGCCTGACTAGGACATGTGGGTACAGGGATGTTGCCTGGCAGCTTGTACCCGGAGTTTCAAATAGTCTTTTTGTCTGATATTCTACAATAAAACACTAGAATCCATGACATATTATGTGTGAATATTTGGATCCTTTTGGGCCCACTCAATATCAAATCCTCTGTAAGCTAGCTAGAGCATGAAAAGTGGCTGGATATGCCTGCACCACCATACACAGGTATCATAGTGGTTAGTGGAGAGGCAGGTAGGCTAGTGGTTAGAGTGTTGCGCCAGTAACCGAAAGGTTGCTAGATCGAATCCCCAAGCTGACAAGGTAAAAATCTGTCATTCTGCCACTGAACAAGGCAGTTAACCCACTGTTCCTAGGCCGTCATTGTAAATAAGAATGACTTGTCCAGTAAAAGAAAACACAGACAGACAGGCTTAGCAGCATCTCATTGGCTTACTTTAGTTTCAGCGATCAAAATATGTACTGTTTTTCATCTGAGCTTTGGCCATTCTCAAGACTTGTGTGTGTGTGCGTGCGTGCGTGCGTGCGTGCGTGCGTGCGTGCGTGTACGCATGTGTGTGTCAATCTCCACTATGCTGGCTCAGTAATATTCCCTGGTCTGGTTCCACAGAGACAGAGTCTTATTATGTTATGATGTATGGAATGTTCCTGAAGAGTGAGCCCACTCCCAGAGACAGATGTTTTGGAGGTGTGGGTAGTGGTGTGTGCTGTACTGAAGACACACACTCTCCCAGACTGGAGGAATTGGGTCGCCTCACGATTGGATGTAGCATACACTGATACACACCCAATCTGTGTGTTTTCAGTAGTATGACATGACTGTGTTCTGCTAAGTGTTGTGTTCATAAATCTACTCTCACATACAGTGGGGCAAAAAAGTATTTAGTCAGCCACCAATTGTGCACATTCTGCCCCACTGTACATGGTACGTAGACAGTTTTGTTAGTACGGAATTATTGTGTTGTTGATGTGTCATCAGTGTATCTCTCTCTCCTCAGGAGTGGATCTACACCCACGGGCAGCAGATCCGCCAGCAACAGCACTGCCTCTCCCTCTCTACCACTTTTCCTGCCTCCCAGGTCATGCTCATGCCCTGTAACATCGGCGACGGGAAACAAGTAATAGCCCAGAGGGCGCCCGTCCTCACCTGAACACTCATCACGACGGCCCCCTGCCGGCCCCCTGCCTCAAACGAGCAAAGTCACTTCTGACAAGCCATAAATCAACTTTCACTTAGGCAGTCTGATAGTGCAGTGGAGAGTGTGCCTGAGAGCTCCGGGTTCTGCCTGTATCACCAGCCAGCTGCTGCTGCCGCTGCTGCTGCACCCTGAGACAGAGGCAAGGTCCTCCCCGGTCTGTTTCGGCTTATCTAACAGTATGCTAGCGAGGCTGTTTACATGGTTTGAGTCTGTACGAAAAGGTTGTACATGTTTTATTGACATTCCTGGTAAACAAGGAGGAAAACAAAACAGAGGAGTTGGTTTGTGGAGAATGTGTGCAGATACTGTTTATGAGTGGGAGGGTGTTTTGAGCAGCATGCATGACTGTAAAATGTATTCACATTGTTTTGTTTGGGTGGTGACTGCAGGAACAGATGATTCATGAATATGTGGTGATAATGATGTAGTGTCTGGTGAAAACATAGGAAGTGAGAGAAAGAAGGATCGCGAGAGAGAAAGAGATGATAAATAGCACACTTAAAACATTATACACAGCTCAGTTACAGTCTAGTGTTGCATAGATACGTCAGGACCACATAATAGACCTCTGAATTGGCAGGTAGATTTTAGGTCTCCCACTTTTCGAAGTTGCGCAGGTATATACTACCTCCTCCTGCTAAAAAGGCTCCCAAAGCAACATGTTCCACCCCTGGCACATAGACGGAAAGTGTTCAATAATAGCTCATTAGAGCCGTGCTCATGTGTTCCCCTCAGGCCACTGTAGGCTACAGCAGAGAGAGGCTCTCAGGAGCCTATAAATGTGCTTAACTATCAGTTGTGCATCAACAGCCAGTAACAAGAAGAATTACTTAGAGGCACCACAGGCACTGAATACAAATTGATTTTGTTTTAATTATTTTCTTTTATCAATTAAAAAGTGCAGTCTCACGTTGCTTCATAAAAAACTGGAAAAAAAACATCTCATGGCAATTTGAGTCTTTCCTGCTTTGATCAGGTTCACAATGGAACAGAGCT
Organism: Oncorhynchus nerka; assembly: GCF_034236695.1. NCBI lineage: Eukaryota > Metazoa > Chordata > Actinopteri > Salmoniformes > Salmonidae > Oncorhynchus > Oncorhynchus nerka. Next base: position 32,843,987 of record NC_088408.1, read on the forward strand.
TGTTTCTGTTCGCTGACTTTAAATACTGTGAAACAAAGACGCTCTGTATCTCTATCACATCCACCCTTGGTCTTTCTGCCATTTTATTCCTTGGGCAGGGCGTCAAAACATTATTTTTTCAAGTCGATTTTCAGGATGGAAAAATGCTTTCAGTGTAAATTTAAACAACTAAAACCAGATATAAAGTATGTAGTAAATATAATGGATAAATATAATGGAAATATTATGTAAATATAATGGATACATAATTTTTTAAATAATATCATCTTTGAGAACTAACAATTACCAACATAAAAGGTAGACAGTCAGGGAGAATTGAAAATTCCAAAAACAATGAATTTAGTAGTGTTCATTATGTTATTATGTTTGAGAAAAAGAGCACAGCATTAGCCATGGTGAAAAGCATAGAATTACAGGAAACTAGCTTTAAAACGGCATGATTTTCTCCCAGCTCCATGGTAGAATATGTATAATTGCAGGAAATGAGCTTTAAAACGGCAACATTTTCTCTACATGGCAAGACATTTGTTTGAGTTTCAGGAAATTGGCTCAAAAATTCAAACAATTCTCTACACCATGGAGATGGGGGCCTGTTCACAAAAATGTAGCCACTCACATGGGCCAGCCACTATTTGCCACGCCTCCTGCCACGCCCACAACCTTTGCCCTTTTTGATCCAGAAAATCCCCTTAATATCCACTGTATTGTTTCTACCACTGAAGAGCGGAGTGATCATGATACGCTCCACTAGTCTTGGCAACAGGCTTTGCCTCTCAGCCGTCAGGTTCTAACCAGTGATGGATGTGTGAGGCAATGACAGATTCCTTGTATGTTTGCTAATATCCTCTAGTGTTGTTCATATATAAGTTCAACAATATCAACAAGAAGAAGAATTCCCTGCTCAAAATGAGTGACTCACCGGAAATTGAGTAAAGAGGGCCATCTAGTGGTGAATAGTGGGAAGAGTGCCATGTGCCATGACAGTGCCATGAACACGACATGCAATAAAGATCATTAGCTAAATATGAAGCTGACAGAATTACAGGGTCCGTATTGGACAATAGTTGCCCAAACTTTTTGATTGATTTGAACCAATGGCATTCTGTAACAATTAATGGACAATAGCAGTTTAATAACATTGAAAGTTATTGATCTTTGTATTGTCTGTTGTGTTCCAGCGATGGCAGAAGTCAGGCACCCATCTGGAGCACCTGGCCTCCCACTTCTGCCTGGACAGTGAGATGGCCCTGGACGGCATCGAGAGCAGCAAGATGCTGGTGATCAGCCCCTGTGAACTGACAGCCTACACCCAGAGATGGGAGATGCCCTTCTCCTGATCCACCCACAACACAATCCTTCCTGTAGAGGAGGACTACACTACGAGCAATCACAAACGTCTGCAGTGCATACTATAGCCAAGGGCTTTTAGAAAGAGAGAGAGAGAGTGATGGAGGGAGATAGGGAAAGGAGAGAGGAGGAGGATACCAGAGTAAAGGGTGTTTTCGGTCACTGAGATAAGTCTTTATAAGATGGCAGGGACTTGGACTGAGGTCAGCACATTCAAGTGTTCAACAAGACATTCAGCAGGGCTAATATAGATGAAAATACAGGGGACATCATTTTTCATTGCTGTTTTCATTGAAACTTGTGGTCTGTCAAAACTATTCTTCTAACTGCTGCTTCAAGTGTATAATTTCTTCGTAATGACATTTCAATGGTGATCTAATATGGGATGGGATGCAGCTATGATGGAATTTGTGTCAGCAAATTTAATGCATATGTCAAATGGCAATATTTTAATATCCTATGATACCCATTTATTTTTAATTGAAATGGAGATGACCTTTACACAAAATGTCTATGATCCTGAAACACACACACACACACACACACACACACGTCTATGATCCTGAAACACGCACGCACACACACATACACATATATGATCCTGAAACACACACGCACACACACACACACACACGTCTATGATCCTGAAACACACACACACACACGTCTATGATCCTGAAACACACACACACACACACACACGTCTATGATCCTGAAACACACACACACACACACGTCTATGATCCTGAAACACACACGCACACACACACACACGTCTATGATCCTGAAACACACACACACACACGTCTATGATCCTGAAACACACACACACACACACACGTCTATGATCCTGAAACACACACGCACACACACACACACACACACGTCTATGATCCTGAAACACACACACACACACGTCTATGATCCTGAAACACACACACACACATGTCTATGATCCTGAAACACACACGCACACACACACACGTCTATGATCCTGAAACACACACACACACACGTCTATGATCCTGAAAACACACACACACACACATCTATGATCCTGAAACACACACGCACACGTCTATGATCCTGAAACACACACACACACACACACACGTCTATGATCCTGAAACACACACACGCGCACACACACACACGTCTATGATCCTGAAACACACACACACACACGTCTATGATCCTGAAACACACACACACACATGTCTATGATCCTGAAACACACACGCACACACACACACATGTCTATGATCCTGAAACACACACACACACACGTCTATGATCCTGAAACACACACACACACACATCTATGATCCTGAAACACACACGCACACGTCTATGATCCTGAAACACACACACACACACACACACGTCTATGATCCTGAAACACACACACGCGCACACACACACACGTCTATGATCCTGAAACACACACACACACACGTCTATGATCCTGAAACACAAACACACTGTAATAGCCAGTGCTGCAATGTCAAAGAGGAAATAAAATAAATACAGAAAAGGTTTGTTTATTAGTTTTGTGTTCAGCAGTGATAAGTAGCCTATGTAGAATATACTGATAACATTTTGTAATGGTGAAGATTGGATGCCCCTTCCCTGATTGAACAAATTGTGAATTAGTCTCAGTATAATTATTTAAATTGCATTAGATGTGACTGGTACCAGCACAGCACTGGCACCTCGATCAGCATTACCAGCATCTTACAGTTCTGTGCAGTGACACATCATGGGTTAACAAAGACAGACGAACGGCAAGAAGCATTGACCGAAAAAGGGTTAGGATTTGAGAATAAATAGCATTATAACTGTTCGCTCAAATGAATATGCCTACCTGGCTAACTTCCATGGGAAAAGCATCATTCACAGATATGATGTTGTGTCACGCTATCAGAGAAATCTGTCAAAGAATGTAATGGTATTTTCGATGGAATTCTTTACAATTTGAACTCTGAAAAAAACTAGGTCAAATCATGACATCAGCGATCTTTAAGTCAAGGGCTCTAGAAAGATGCTAGAGTTTCCGACTTGAAATTGCGAGTTATCTTGAACACACTGAAGTCAGAAGTCTGAGATTTCTGAGTTCCCAGTTGTTTAGAACGCTAATAGAGCCCCACATCGGAGGTGTCATAAAACCCATAAAACCTAGTGGTCAAACAGGGCTTACCGTGGCATAACATTTTGATAACCATATAAAACCTAGTGGTCAAACAGGGCTTACCGTGGCATAACATTTTGATAACCATATAAAACCTAGTGGTCAAACAGGGCTTACCGTGGCATAACATTTTGATAACCATATACATCTCTCTTGGACAAGGGGACTTTCATCAATATATTAGTCTCCATTTACTCTTAGATTTGAAAATGCTTTGCCTCGATTTGGCAGTCTCGTCCAGATTATCATGGCATTTGTAGTTCTTTATGATAGCCACATTAGCAGATTATTTGCATTTCATTTTTGTGGGGTAAATACAGGCAAATATATTGATAAAAAGTAACTTTGTCCTAGAGAGTTATCAAAACGTCACACCAGAGTAAGTCTACACGAAACACAGCCCTGATTTAAGTGTATATAAAATACCTAATGGGAAAAATGAATGGTGGAAAAACAATTGGAACCATTTCCTTGTTTGCCCACAAGGTTTAATGGCTATTGTGACTATTGTGGTATTCTATACTACAAGTAGACATCATAAGAAGGAATTCCCGTCGACCATGAACACAAATTGAGAAAAGCAAACATTATTTCCCATTAAACCGCATTGTAATGTACATACTAAACTGAAGTAAAAAAAATAAATAAGAAAAATAGAAAATAAAAAATAATTAAGGAGCAAAAATAAAATAACAGTAGCGAGGCTATACAGGGGGTACGGGGGCACAGGTTAGTCGACGTAATTGAGGTAATTTGGTAGATAAAGTGACTATGCATGAATAATAAACAGAGAGTAGCAGCAGCGTAAAAGCGCGGCGGGCAATGCAAATAGTCCGGGTAGCCATTTGATTAGCTGTTCATGAGTCTTATGGCTTGGGGGTAGAAGCTGTTTTAGAAGCCTCTTGGACATAGACTTGGCACTCCGGTACCGCTTGCCATGCGGTAGCAGAGAGAACAGACTATGACAAGGGTGGCTGAAGTCTTTGGTATTTTTGGGGGCTTTCCTCTGATACCGCCTGGTGTAGAGGTTCTGGATGGCAGGAAGCTTGGCCCCAGTGATGTACTGGGCTGTTCGCACTACCCTCTGTAGTGCCTTGCGGTCAGGGGCCAAGCAGTTGCCATACCAGACGGTAATCCAACCAGCTCTCTGGTGCATCTGTAGATCTTTTTGAGGATCTGACGACCCATGCCGAATCTGTTCAGTCTCCTGAAAGGGAATAGGCTTTGTCTTGGTGTGTTTGGACAATGATAGTTTGTTGGTTATGTGGACACCAAGGAACTTGAAGCTCTCAACCTGCTCCACTACAGCCCCGTCGATGAGAATGGGAGCGTGCTCTGTCCTACTTTTCCTGTAGTCCACAATCACCTCCTTTGTCTTGATCACGTTGAGGGAGAGGTTGTAACAGTCTGATGTTTAGGAAAAGGACAACATTTCACCTGACCCTAGACTTCATCCAAACATTAAACTGTTGATTTTATGTGCATTTTACATTTACTGTACTTTTCACAGCATTTTGTTGCTAACGAAATCTGAAAATACTCTGGATACATTCAGTAAAATGTGGAGTAGGTGCAACATAAGACAAAAAAATGACAAGGGTTTGAGTGAAAAGACTAGGTGTCTCCCAAGTGGCCACACACCTCTCCAAACTGTGCACAGTTCCTAAGTAATTGCAATGCACTTGTATGACTCAAAGAAGAGTCTTCAGCTATAAGGTGCTTCTTTGAGCTCCCTTAGCTGTGCCGTTGAGGAACTAGAGCAAGTTTTTGGGTTGTTTGGAACACAACCCTGCATCCCTGTGGTCACACAATTACAGTTGTTGTTTACGTACCTTTCGGTCACTGCCACCCCATGAGTTTTATGTTATGGAAATGTTAAGTGCAAATTTGGACTCAAGGGTATTTGACTTGCTTGAATGACTTCAAATCAGTATTTATTATCGTTTTAAAGGTCTCATCTTTCAAAATACATCGAGTCATCTTAATTTACAGCATTTAGCGGGAGGTATGGGGGCAACTACTTGTCGTGTGGGGTGCTCAAATTCAGAACGGCTGTCAGTCAAAACCAATATAGCACTGTGATGCGCGTAGCCTGAGCTCTGACGTCAATTATAGTTTATACAAGGTATGCCTGTAAAGGGACTTAATCCCTCCTCCCCGAACTGTGTGGGCAAACGTGTGAAGCAGTTAAAGCACTGGTTTACCCCGATCCTGATACATCCAAATAACAAGTGACGAAAACCTCTTACGTGGAACTAATGCTGCTCGTTATTGGTCTACACGCAGAATCTGCACATGGGAGATTCATTAAGAGTAGGCCTATTCATTTGAGCTGTAAACTCAGTTTGTTTTAAATTGAAAACCTTGTATCCGCCTGCGTAAATAAGCAAGTGATATTGCCATTGGAGCGCACATGTAACATTACCACTAGAGGGAGCCACAGGCATAGAATGTATTTCTTAAACCACTTGGTTTTCCAGTTTCACTTTATTCACTTTCAAAACTATTGTAATTGTGTACATGTTTCCCCACAGTTTATGAGAAATGTCACCCCCCCCCCCCCCATTCCCTTCCCCAGGTTACCAGTGGGAGTACAAGTAGAGGACAGGCATGAAGCCTGACGGCTGTGCGGGCGTCTATAAGAAGGACTGCCTCTCCCTGCTGTCCAGTCACCCAGTGGAGTACTTCCGCCGGGGCATCCCCCTGCTAGACCGGGGCAACCTGGGCTTGGTGCTGTTACTGCGTCCCATGGGACCCTTCAGCCCAGAGGACTGTGTGTGGCCAACACACACCTTCTTTACAACCCCGGGCATGGGGACATTAAGCTGGCCCAGCTGGCTATGCTGCTGGCAGAAATCACAACAGTGTCCCGCCTCTCTGACGGCAGCTCTTATCCCACCGTCCTCTATGGGGACTTTAACTCTGTGCCCTGGTCCCCTCTGTACAACTTTGTTAGGGAGAGCAGCCTGGAGTACGACAATATTCCCATATGCAAGGTGAGGGCTTCATCATCGACATGCCCAGGCTTAATCTGCAGTGGGATTATAAGCTCTGTGGCTGAAGCTGATTACTATAGAGGAAACATAATATTTCGGGAGTCCTGATATAAAATGTGGGCTGTTATAGAATGTTCGTTGAGCTCCTCTCTGTGAAGCGTCATCTTTCTGCAGTATTTGTAGTTCATTTTCAATCTGGGTTGAATGCCCTGTCTTTGCCATCAAATCAACTTTTATTGGTCACATACACATGGTTAGCAGATGTTATTGCGAGTGTAGCGAAATGCTTCTAGATCCGACAGGGCAGCAGTATCTAACAGGTAATATCTTGCAATTCCACAACAAAACCTAATACACACAATCTAGTGAAGAAATGGTATGAGAATATAAAATATATGGATGAACAGTGACAGAGCGGCTAAGATGCAGTAGATAGTAAAGAATAGATCGTGAAATTAACAGTGTACAGCAAGTTGCTTTACTATGCTAGACAAAACTGTGTGAAGCAACAGAATGTTTCCCGTGTGTGTGTGTGTGTGTGTGTGTGTGTGTGTGTGTGTGTGTGTGTGTGTGTGTGTGTGTGTGTGTGTGTGTGTGTGTGTGTGTGTGTGTGTGACCGTGCCCATTTGGCCCCATAGCCTGGGCGTCACCCAGCAGTTCCAGTATGAGACTCTGCCTACAGGTAACCCATCATTTTACCCCACACTCTCTCAGTGAACAGCTTTAGTCCATTACCAATACTGAGGGAATACCCTTCTTTCCTCTGATCTGTATGTGACGTTAATACTCTTTTCTCCTCCCAGATGGGGGTATCTCCAACCTGTCTGTACAGGACTTTGAAGCACAAGCTATGGCAACTATGAACAGGTCAGTTAGCCCCGGTTGCATTTCAGGGTTAAATAATCATTTAGTTGAGACAGACAGTGCCCGTGATCCCTACAGTCAGTTATTTCTGTCAGGTAACTGTGGGAGATCTGATCCTGTCAAATACTGCACCAGCTGTAGCTCCTCAAACTCACAGCAGACCTTCAATATTAATGCTTTTCAAATCAAATTGTAGTAGTCACATGCGCCGAATACAACAGGTGTAGTAGACCTTACAGTGAAATGCTTACTTATGAGCCCCTAACCAACAATGTAGTTTAAAAAAAAAGAAGATAAGAATAAGAGATAAAAGTAACGGGTAATTAAAGAGCAGCAGTAAAATAACAATAGCGAGACTGTATACAGAGGGGTACTGATACAGAGTCCCTGTGCGGTGGCACCGGTTAGTTGAGGTAGTATGTACACGTAGGTAGAGTTATTTAAGTGACTATGCATACATGACAACAGAGAGTAGCAGTGATGTAAAGAGGGGGGGAGGGACAATCGTCTGCGTAGCCATTCGACTAGATGTTCAGGAGTCTTATGACTTGGGGGTAGAAGCTGTAAAGAAGCCTCTTGGACCTAGACTTGGAGCTCCGGTACTGCTTGCCATGTGGTAGCAGAGAGAACAGTCTATGACTTGGGTGGCTGGAGTCTTTGACAATTTTTAGGGCCTTCCTCTGACCCCACCTGGTATAGAGGTCCTGGATGGCAGGAAGCTTGGCCCCAGTGATGTACTGGACCGTTCGCACTACCCTCTGTAATGCCTTGCGGTCAGAGGCCGAGCAGTTGCCATATCAGGCAGTGAGTGACGCAACCAGTCAGGAGGATACTCTCGATGGTGCAGCTGTAGAACCTTTTGAGGATCTGAGGACCCATGCCAAATCTTTTCAGTCTCCTGAGGGGTAATAGGTTTTGTCGTGGCCTCTTCACGACTGTCTTGATGTGCTTGGACCATGTTAGTTTGTTGGTGATGTGGACACCAAGGAACTTGAAGCTCTCAACCTGCTCCACTGCAGCCCCGTCGATGAAAATGGGGCCGTGCTCGGTCCTCTTTTTCCTGTAGTACACAATCATCTCATTTGTCTTGATCACGTTGAGGGAGAGGTTGTTGTCCTAGCACCACACGGCCAGGTCTCTGACCTCCTTATAGGCTGTCTCATTGTTGTCGGTGATCAGGCCTACCACCGTTGTGTCATCAGCAAATTTAATGATGGTGTTGGAGTCGTTCCTGGCCGTGCAGTCATGAGTGAACGGGGAGTATAGGAGGGGACTGAGCACACACCCCTGAGGGGCCCCTGTGTTGAGGATCGGCATTGCGGATGTGTTGTTACCTACCCTTACCACCTGGGGGAGGCCCGTCAGGAAGTCCAGGATCCAGTTGCAGAGGGAGTAGTCAATTAATAGCATTCTCACATAGGTGTACCTTTTGTCCAGGTGTGAAAGGGCAGTGTGGAGTGCAATAGAGATTGGATCATCTGTGGATCTGTTGGGGCGGTATGCAAATTGGAGTGGGTTTAGGGTTTCTGGGATGATGGTGTTGATGTGAGCCATGACCAGCCTTTCAAAGCACTTCATCCCTAAAGCCAACACCTCATTTGGCCGCCTTTCGTTCCAGTACTCTGCTGCCTGTGACTGGAACGAACTGCAAAAATCGCTGAAGTTGGAGACTTTTATCTCCCTCACCAACTTCAAACATCAGCTATCCGAGCAGCTAACCAATCGCTGCAGCTGTACATAGTCTATTGGTAAATAGCCCACCCATTTTCACCTACCTCATTCCCATACTGTTTTTATACTGTTTTTTATTTATTTACTTTTCTGCTCTTTTGCACACCAATATCTCTACCTGTACATGACCATCTGATCATTTATCACTCCAGTGTTAATCTGCAAAATTGTAATTATTCGCCTACCTCCTCATGCCTTTTGCACACATTGTATATAGACTGCCCCTTTTTTCTACTTTATTATTGACTTGTTAATTGTTTACTCCATGTGTAACTCTGTGTTGTCTGTTCACACTGCTATGCTTTATCTTGGCCAGGTCGCAGTTGCAAATGAGAACTTGTTCTCAACTAGCCTACCTGGTTAAATAAAGGTAAAATAAAAAAAATAAAAAAATAAAAACTTCATGGCTACAGACTTGAATGCTACGGGTCGGTAGTCATTTAGGCAGGTTACCTTAGTGTTCTTGGACACAGGCACTATGGTGGTCTGCTTGAAACATGTTGGTATTACAGACTTGAACAGGGAGAGGTTGAAAATGTCAGTGAAGACACTTGCCAGTTAGTCAGTGCATGCTCACAGTACACGTCCTGGTAATCTGTCTGGCCCTGCAGCCTTGTGAATGTTGACCTGTTTAACGGTCTTACTCACATCTTCTGCGGAGAGCGTGATCACACAGTTTTCCAAAACAGCTAGTGCTCTCATGCATGTTTCAGTGTTATTTTCCTCGAAGCGAGCATAGAAGTAGTTTAGCTTGTCTGGTAGGGCTCGTGTCACTGGGCAGTTCTCGGCTGTGCTTCCCTTTGTAGTCTGTAATGGTTTGCAAGCCCTGCCATATCCGACGAGTGCCAGAGCCGGTGTAGTATGATTCGATCTTAGTCCTATGTTTGCCTGTTTGATGGTTCGTCGGAAGGAATAGCTGGATTTCTTATAAGCTTCCAGGTTAGAGTCCAGCTCCTTGAAAGCGGATGCTCTAGCCTTTAGCCCAGTGTGGATGCTGCCTGTAATCCATGGCTTCTGGTTGGGGTATGTACGTACGGTCACTGTGGGGACGACGTCATCGATGCACTTATTGATGAAGCCAGTGACTGATGTGGTGTACTCCTCAATGCCATCGAAGGAATCCCGGAACGTATTCCAGTCTGTGCTAGCAAAACAGTCCTGTAGCTTAGCATCTGCTTCATCTGACCACTTTTTTTATTGATCTAGTCACTGGTGCTTCCTGCTTGAATTTTTGCTTGTGGGCAGGAATCAGGAGGATATAATTATTGGACATTTAACATGCTGATAGAAATTTGGTCAAACTGATTTAAGTTTTCCTGCATTAAAGTCCCCGGCTACTAGGAGCGCCTCTTCTCTGGGTGAGCGTTTCCTTGTTTGCTTATGGTGGAATACAGCTCATTCAATGCTGTCTTAGTGCCAGCCTCTGACTGTGGTGGTATGTAAACAGCTACAAAGAATACATATGAAATCTCTCTCGGTAGGTAGTGTGGTCTACAGCTTATCATGAGATATTCTACCTCAGGCGAGCAATAGCTCGAGACTTCCTTAGATATCGTGCACCAACTGTTATTTACAAAAATACATAGTCCGCCGCCCCTTGTCTTACCAGACACATCTGATCTATCCTGCCGGTACATCGTATAACCAGCCAGCTAAATGTTGATATTGTCGTCGTTCAGCCACGACTCTGTGAAGCCTAAGATGTTACAGTTTTTAAATGTCCCATTAGTAGTTTAATCTTCCACATAACTCTTCCATTTTATTCTCCAAGGATTGCACGTTTGCTTGCAGAATGGAGGGAAGTGTTTTTTTTTTCCGATCGTCTACGAATTCTCAGTTGAGTGTCTGTGCCGCTCGACGCAGCTCTAATTTGTTTTGAACAGCGTCTGCACATCTGATGCATCCACTCATCCCTCTCTCGCCGTCTCGCTCACTCTGTTTGTATGCATTGGAGAGAAGAGGAGACGAGAGTTGACAAATCCTTCCCGTACAATATTAACGTGAAGCGAGTGGAACTGCTCATAGGGAGAAGTGACAAGTCTATCCCTGGATGATTTGTTGTTTGTCCAATGCAGTCATTGCAGTGCTCCAACTTCAAGGAGCATCTGTCTGTGTTAATTAACAGTTGTTAAGCCTGTGCCCTGTGTGACAGTGAGTCCAGACCCAGTATAGAGCACAGTCTGAGGCTGACGTCAGCCTACTCCCACTACCTGACAGAGGACGGCAGGCCTGAGATCACCACCTGGAGATTGCATGAATCAGGCCTCCATTGTCGAATTGCTGCAGAGAAACCACTACTAAAGGAAACCAATAATAAGAAGAGACTTGCTTGGGCCAAGAAACACGAGCAATGGACATTAGACCGGTGGAAATCTGTCCTTTGGTCTGATGAGTCCAAATTTGAGATTTTTGGTTCCAACTGCCGTGTCTTTGCGAGACACAAAAATTGGATGTAATAAATGTATCACTAGTCACTTTAACCTTTCTAGCGCAGTGGTACCCATCAACAACATTCCGCTGAAAAGGCTGTGCGCGAAATTCCTAAATATTTTTTTGAAATATGTAACTTTCACACATTAACAGGTCCAATACAGCAAATGAAAGACAAATATCTTGTTAATCTACCCATTGTGTCCAATTTTAAAAAAATGTTTTACAGCTAAAGCACAACATATGATTATGTTAGGTCATAGCCAAGTCAAAAAAACACACAGCCATTTTTCCAGCCAAAGATAGGAGTCACAAAAAGCAGAAATATAGATCAAATGAATCACTAACCTTTGATCTTCATCAGATGACACTCATAGGACATCATGTTACACAATACATGTATGTTTTGTTCGATAATGTGCTTATTTATATCCAACAATCTCAGTTTCCATTGGTGTCTTACGTGCAGTAATGTTTTGATTCCAAAACATCAGATGATTTTGCAGAAATACTCATAATAAACATTGATAAAAGATACAAGTGTTATTCACAGAATTAAAGATAGACTCCTCCTTAATGCAACCGCTGTGTCAGATTTCAAAAAGTGCTGCATCAGATTACCTGGCCTTCACAATCACCCGACCTCAACCCAATTGAGATGGTTAGGGATGAGTTGGACCACAGAATGAAGGAAAAGCAGCCAAGAAGTGCTCATCATATGTGGGAACTCCTTCAAGACTGTTGGAAAAGCTTTCCAGGTGAAACTGGTTGAGAGAACGCCAAGAGTGTGCAAAGCTGTCATCAAGGCAAAGGGTGGCTACTTTGAAGAATCTCAAACACTTTCTACTACATGATTCCATATGTGTTATTTCATTGTGTTGATGTCTTCACTACTATTCTACAATGTAGAAAATAGTGAAAATAAAGAAAAGCCATTGAATGAGTAGGTGTGTCCAAACTTGACTGGTACTATACACTACATACAACACAGGATTTGTTGATTGATTTTTATACTTTAAAGCAGAGTGGGATCTGACAATCAAAATATTATTTATGGTGAGGTGGTTCTTGTAATGTGAACTCTACAGATGCTGCAGTCTGCTTTGCTGCAGTGCAGTGAGCTGTGGAGGTGATTAGTCTCCCAGGCTGCAATTATGTAACCATGACTAGGGCCCTGAGTTTTTCTTCACTAAGATCACATCATTAGGGAAATGTCAGGGCTTTAACCATGCCTGTTGTATGTTACTTCCAGAGGGTCCATTGCCCAGGCGAAGGCTGCATCTGCTGGCCAGACTGGCCCTGGTGGGACTGACAGACCTCGAGCACAACTCCTCTGACCATCTGCTCATACTGGCCCGCTTCCGCCTCTGCCCCTGAGACTGGATGTCAAGGGTTAAGGGTCAGAGCCCCTCCAGGGTCAGAGCCTGGAGGTCGAAGGACTGGATAGACCAGGGAATTCACCCATACCTCTCACCAGCAACCAATAGCTTCTGTCTCTGTCTCTTTTATGTTCATATCACCACAGAGAAAGACTTTAATTTGAATGACATTTATTGATGATCTTGCAACTTGGCAGTGGCCTATCTCTCTAGTGGATAGATATAGGCTACTGCGTTGAGATGTTTACACTTTTTTTGGTACTTTTATGTTATTTTACATTGGTTGAAGATATTATGAAAAGAGACATTTTTATATTTGAATGGTTTTAATAAATGTTGACATGAATTAATTTGAGAATGTGCTGCTGATAAGGAATAGCACTGAGAAATCTACATGTTCTATTCATTATGTCATTATACACATTATGCTCTTGAGCACATACTATTTGGTTTGATAATATTGGTATTGAAAATGAAGGCTATTATGTTACAGCTATTGTACCTTATTTAACACAATAAAAGACCTGCAATTAAAGACACCCTGTACATGCATATAGTTTTGCTCTGTAATTCTGTCACATTACATCAAATGAGTTCCAGGGATTGTTTGAACGGTACCTCTCAGAGATAACCAAAAGCACACAGGTGAACAGAGAAGCATCCACGTGCTGATCAGAGAAAAGTGAGCGTTTTCTCACCTGGAGAGGAATGAAAATGAACCCAGGGTACATAACCTTGAGAGATGAATCTGCTTGTGTGTTAGGGGGAAAGCTCATTTATTGGAACAGAACAGTCATCTCTGCCTTTAGATGAAGAATCACTGGAGTCAGCCTCCTGACAGGCAATTTCTCTCAACACGTTGGGAGTGTTTTCAATATTCTACACACTGCAGAATCCTTATGTTTGTTCCTAATATTGCACATCACTCTTTTTCTTTACACCGAAACTAAGTCAGAGTTTGAGGACATTGAATTTGGAATTTCTTGTAGTGAAAGAAGCAACTCCAAAATCTATTGCATTTGGTTGCCTTATATAATGGCCACATTAGTGCTATCAACCACCCTGCTCTAGCACACAAACCGCTGCTTGTAAACTTGTATCACTATGTGGCCTTAATTCTGTTTTGACATTGCTCACATTCTAGTCAAAATATGATCAAGTCTGTGGCCAAATTGAATTGGTGTGTGTTTCCTTGCCAGGGACATGCCAAGGTTTTTTAAACAAAAGTAGGCACTTCACACCCATGTCCCATTCAAATAAACTCGACTTGCTTTGGTTGGTCATCTTTGACTTGTTTATATCTCAGGTTCACATCACTCAAATGTTCTTGTAAATGTGCTGTTCTTTGTCTTTCTGTATTTTTCTCCATCTGAGTTCCTCACCACCTAACCCATACATGGTTGGTGGTGTGAACTGTGAATTAAGGCCATTAGGACTCACATTTCTGGTCTTAGAGTTCAGTGATGTTCTGCTGATATTGCAAAGCTGCTGCTGCTGCTGCTGCTTTGTGGGATTTCTTGGATGAAAGCATTCACAGGCTGATCGTTTGACAGTTGGTGAGATCCAGCCTCATTGATGATGACTCATCTTCTTGCTTAGACATGGGATGAATCCTAATACTTTGAAGATGATTCCTTTCCTTAGCTCTTGTCCTTTACGCTCATTGACGATTTCCAGTTTACGCTCATCAGTTATTTCCTGTTGTGTAATTTAGATACGTGGGAATGAGGGATAGAAAACAAGATCAGAAAGTATTGGGATTTATCACATTTATTTTCCAACTATACACAATGGTGGGAAATGTACCCAACTGTCATAATTGATTAAGAGTAAAGATACCTTAATAGAAAATGACTCAAGTAAATGAAAAAGTCACCCAGTAAAATACTACTTGAGTAAGTGTTTGTTTTTAAATATACTTAAGTATCAAAGTCAATGTTATTGCTAAAATATACTTAAGTATCAAAAGTAAAAGTATAAATCATTCCAAAATCCTTAAGCAAACCAGATGGCACCAATTGCATATATATATATTTTTTACAGATAGCCAGGGGAACACTCCAACACAAAATTTACAAACGAAGCATGTGTTTAGTGAGTCTGCCAGATCAGAGGCAGTAGGGATGACCAGAGATGTTCTCTTGACAAGTGTGTGAATTGGACAATTTCCCTGTCCTGCTAAGCATTCAAAATGTAAGGAGTACATTTGGGTGTCAGGGAAAATGTATGGAGTAGAAAGTACATTATTTTCTTTAGGAATGTAGTGAGGTAAAAGTAAAAGTTGTTTTATTTTTTATTTTTTTTATTTCACCTTTATTTAACCAGGTAGGCTAGTTGAGAACAAGTTCTCATTTGCAACTGCGACCTGGCCAAGATAAAGCATAGCAGTGTGAACAGACAACACAGAGTTACACATGGAGTAAACAATTAACAAGTCAATAACACAGTAGAAAAAAAGGGGGAGTCTATATACAATGTGTGCAAAAGGCATGAGGAGGTAGGCGAATAATTACAATTTTGCAGATTAACACTGGAGTGATAAATGATCAGATGGTCATGTACAGGTAGAGATATTGGTGTCCAAAATATAAATAGTAAAGTACAGATAACCCCAAAAAATGACTTAAGTAGTACTTTAAAGTATTTTTACTGAAGCACTTTACACCACTGAGTATACATTACAGAGAAAGGGAGCGAGAGAGAGGTATAACGTTCCCCGGCATTCCATGAGCTGCTTCAGAGATGAGAAATTAGGGATTCATTTTATAAATCGTCTCTCTGTGTCGTTGCATGTCACACACAGCTGGTGTAAACATATTCATAGAGACCTGGCATCCTGTGCCTGACTATATACAGAGAGATATCAATGCAGTATGAAACCATAGCCTACTGGGGAATATTCTGGAATTTCAGCATTTATATTTACTCCGATGCGGTCAAATCGGCCGGTCTAGTCCTTCCTGTTGTGTAAAGTAATAACAACAAAGACAGAATTAAAAAGATAAATCATTTTTTATTATAACATGCTACAGTTGATAAAAAAACATTGTCAACTGATCATTGTGACAGTAGGAGTTGGGAGGACATCATCTTCCACCAGTGGTAATGCAAAAATAACACTTTGTCATCATCATACATGTCAAAACAACAGGGACAGATTCTGAAGGCTCATTTCAAGAGAATAGTGAGATCTGTTAGCCACATCAGGGCTTTTGAAGCCTCGTTCATACCTGGCGCTAAACATGCATCCTTGGTCCTGATCTTGCCCACATTCTAATTGTGCCCACACAATCCGATCATAATGTGTCTTTTGATTGTACACACCGGTCTACAAATGTGGGCACAATCAGGATGTGGACACAATCAGGACAAAGGACGCATGTTAGAACCAGGTATGAACGGGGCTTAAGAAATGCTTCCATTAGTTCTGCTGTTGATCTACCATCAATACTTATCTTCTTCCACTTCAGCCAATGGGACAAAAATCAGCCCTTTCCAGAAAGATATGACAACATTACCAGCCAACTGGTAGCTCTAGCGGCATTAGTATAGAGAGAACACTAACACCCAGAGTTCTAGTCACTTACATTCCCATTTATGAGAAGAGGCCAAGAGAACACCCCTCATGAAATGCACTTGAATACAGGTAAAGCAGTCTCATCTAAAAGCTGAGTTACAGCTGTAAACACAAAGGTTATGTAGAGTTCCACGTCATGCTTAGAAAACAGCTAAATATTCAGTAGCGCTTAGCCCCAACAACATTGCCTTTCAAGTTATCATCCACTGAATGCAGTAGGTGGTGGTACATTATAGTGGTGGCAGCTGTTTTCAGGTTACTCATATTAGGCAGTTATTCAGATAACTTGATTCTTATATATATTTTTTTAAACCACCATTTGGAAAATACAAAATCGCTAAAAAACCCATCTACAGTCATCATGAGGAGTGGTACCGTTTTTCTTCAACCGTATCCCGTTGGATGGTATGTAATGTTTCAAGCCTCTTTAGTGTTCAACCTGTTAACAAAGCAAGGCCTTTGAAAATTGATACTGCTACAATGTGGAGTGTCCTTCTTTAAAATCACACATTGTCCAAAGAATGCTACATCATCATCATCTTCATCAAAACAATGTGTTTTATGTGTTTCCACCACATCAAAACAACAATAAACTGCATGATTAAACACTGTACTGAGTAATATATTTGTTCAGGAAACAGCAGAGAGTCACCAATGGAACTCATCCATAACATGATTTAGCTCAAAACTAAACGGCTAAGAGTAAAAAATCAATTTAAGCTACATCACTTTCAAGTACTACCTTTCAGTTCTCAGATTTGCAGCAGTGAAAGCAGTCTTTTCTCCCGGTAAGTCTTTATTACGGCAGTTTTTAACAATAAGAGTGTTAAACCTAGCCTACATAGATTAGACAAAGGATTGTATTGTGTAAAGAAGAAGCGCATTGTGCTTCTGCGTGATTGTGGCTAGGTTTATATTAAGTATTAAGCTGGCTGTTTTGTGCTTAGAGTAGTCTTTCAGACGGCTGGTACCAATGATGTTGGCCTTAATGGTATACTGTCAGACTAGCAGCACCAATCTACACGAATCAAAAAGGATCATATGAAACATCACTGCACTGATATGGTTCAAAATTCAATATAACAAGACTGGATTTCAATTCTGCTGCAATCTAGAAACCATTTGGATTGAGGAAGACATACGGTTATCTATCATTATCTGTTTGATGTGCATAGCTTCTTTAACCAAATGCTACAAAATCTGATATTGTTCAGTTGGCACCCTCCTGCATATCTGATGATGATTTTTGAATACGATAAAAAACATTCCGAACAACTTTGACAATGCGTCCAGGCAGTTAAGAAGGCAAATGAGGAGCTTCGATTTGATTGATATGTCCGTCTTGCGGTGTTCAGTTCAGTGTTTGCATTCTAACTTCAAGAAAGGCCTCTAGTTAGGAACTACATGACATTATCAAACATACAGTGCCTTGCGAAAGTATTCGGCCCCCTTGAACTTTGCGACCTTTTGCCACATTTCAGGCTTCAAACATAAAGATATAAAACTGTATTTTTTTGTGAAGAATCAACAACAAGTGGGACACAATCATGAAGTGGAACGACATTTATTGGATATTTCAAACTCTTTTAACAAATCAAAAACTGAAAAATTGGGCGTGCAAAATTATTTGAAGCCTGAAATGTGGCAAAAGGTCGCAAAGTTCAAGGGGGCCGAATACTTTCGCAAGGCACTGTATGTTTTTGCATACAACTGTATAGCGAGGCATAAAAGAGTTGACATTTGATTGATCCGAACTTAACGTAACGGGCGTAGAAAGCCGCCTGAGCGGAGACAGAAGTTAGGTTGAAAATACTGTATCCCTGAAAACGGGATGTTAGCGTTTTAGGGCGACTCCGCATAGGCTAGATTCAAACCAACGTCACTGTCAAATTATTTTTGGAATAAAAGGTCATGTTCTGGCTAAGCTCCAAAGCATCATTGTCACCAGCTTGGATTTCTTTACAAGAACAATTGCTTAAAACTTGAATTGATCTATACCAGGGATCCCCAACCCTGTTCCGGGAGAGCCACCATCCTGTAGGCTTTCACTCCAACCCTATTCTAGTGCACCTGATTCTAATCATTAGCTGGTTGATAAGTTGAATCAGGTTAGTTACAACTGGCGTTGGAGCGAAAACCTACAGGAGGGTAGCTTTCCAGGAACAGGGTTGGAGAGCCCTGGTTTATGCTGTATCTGTGATAGAGGAGGGCGGGCCGACAGAGACATAGGGGATAATCTAACCCAGAGCTAACAGGGAGTCAGTCAAGGCTGGGGTTTGCCGCAGTACTCAGCAGGCTCTCTGCTTGACTGCTTTGGTCTTTGGCCCCTCTGGGTTCCCCTCACCTCAGGCCTACAGTACCTCTCTCTCTCTCTCTCTCTCATTCACTTCTAATCATCACACTGAGCTGCAGCTCAGCCCAGCGCAACACTACTCAACATTCTTTACAGGCTTAGGCAAAACAACAACTATTCAATCTAAAGAATCTTTACGTTTTATGAAGGGCTTGAAAAAATAGATAGGTCACACTATTTGATCTTTTTTTACATGATGTCAGCATCAAATTCACAGCTTTTAAAGCTCGCTTCACATTGTCAATGTGACTGAAGTGTAACTGTTGATCTCCTTTTTACATAAAACAATGTAGAGCACCCTCACATACAGTATGTACTTCCCTAAAGGCATGAGAGATCTTGATATGATGTCCCCTACTTAGACATAAGTCCTTTATTCAAAACATAATAGATGTGTATACAGAAGGCATACTATCCTTCAGGAGTAGAGCAATGTTGAAATACTTATGATGTATGTGTTCGTACTGGATGCCAACCTCCAGTTTAGCACTGAGCATAATGTCATCATCTTCACCCTTTTAGATGAGGCTGGTAAAACCCTATAAATACTTTATGAATATGATATACACAATGTATATTAAATAGATATCCCATTTGAGGGTTTGTGAGGCGGACTGGAGGGGGGTCAGAGTGCACCAGGAGAATGAGTCTCAGATGCGGATCTGGTAGCCGTCATTCAAGGTACTGAGTTCTGCAGGCTTTCGATCCAGAGCTGCAGGTCTGCAAAAAGAGAGAGATCGGACCAATTAGCTTTAGCATCATATATTTTAGAGCAGTAAAAGACAAATAGCCAATCAAACTAAGGCCCTATCACGTTAGCTGATGAACTGTGTTGAACACCTCAGACACACTCAATAACTTCCTATTGAAGTGATGATCCTCTCTCAGACACAGAGCAGGTAGGTAAAGATGGGGAATATGTAGAGAGCCAGTTAGTCAGTTCCCCAGTGTTAGTAAAGCCTGGGGCATCCTTTAGTGTCACGGCCTGGGTGTAATACTGTTTTATGAAGTGTGGTCACGTAGATTAGCTCCCCATAGGTTCTCATCAGCATAGTGCAGTTGTCCTTGGGCTGAGGAGAGCAGAGGCGCAGCATTTTCTGACACACACACACACCACACACCCGTCAGGCTATCAGAAGCATCTGATACCTATTGTTGAGCTCAGAGAGTAAGAGTGAGTGATACCAGAATAGGTATTGGGTTTGTGCTGTAAAACAAACACACACATTTAGTTTGTCAGGGAACGCAGAGGGAAATAGAGGAAGAGTTAGAGAAAGAGAGAGAGGTACGGGGCAGACAGAAAGGGAGTAGTGAGAGAAAGAGAGAAAGAGAGAGAGAGAGTGAAGTATGAAGTGGCAGCAGGACAGTCAGTCAGACATCACTTTATAATCCTGCGCTGTGGTGGTGCTGTCCTGTCAGCTCAGCCCTGCAGAGTTCTAGCACACAACACTGGCACTGCTATCACACACACACACACACACACACACACACACACACACACACACACACACACACACACACACACACACACACACACACACACACACACACACACACACACACACACACACACACACACTATGCAGCCAAACCTGGGTTCTCAGACCCAAAATGATCCACACCCACACAGCACCTTCTCTCGGGCAATGACAAAGATACATTTCAAAGAGAATAAGTATTTCTAAAAAGAGGCTCATGGGTTCGACATTCATAAATAAGCACTATCCATAGTAACCAAGGTTTCATATTTCTCCTCTAATGTTGTCTGTCGTCAATATTCCGCTTGGCTCGAAGACCTGAGGGCACTCCTCTTGTCAGTGTTTCTCGTGCTCCATTCCCTCCCTCAGAGTTTATTCAAAAAGTCCAAACAGTCTTACTACAATTCAATTACAATTACATAACTTGAATAATGGTTGAAATTCAAATTGAATTCAACATACATTTTCCACTTGAGTGAATTCAATAATTAAATTGGAATTTCAAATTAAATTGGAATTGACCCTAACCCTGCTGCTCAGTCTCTCCCATCCATTGATCCCCATCTCCCCAGCTCCCTCCGCCAGAAATAGTGAGAATAAGCACTCATCTCAACATCAAACCACTCCATCAATGCAGGCCGTGTGTGCATGTGCGTGTATGTGTGAGAGTATTGGAGAATACTTCTTCAGTACCCTGGACAGCGCTCCAACTCCCTCCCCTGCTGCTCCGATCAATAGCAATCTGTCTTCCAGGGAGAGGGGGTACACTTAGAGGCCAGGCTTCAACACTCAAATCACCTAGTCAGTCGATCAGTTAGTAAGACAGCTCTCAACTCTCTCTGAGCCACACCTTTCTCACACCACATTCTCACATCAAGGCTTCCCAGCAGCCCTTGTTAATAGCCCATCTTTCACCACAAGCCTCGGAATTATCATCATTCCTCACCACAAAGAAACACCACTGCTGACCATTCATCAGAATAAAGCCCTAAGTCCTTAGAGAGAGGACAAATTACTTGAGGTTTGGCTTTCTGTTTTAGGGCTGATCAAAACAATTACAACTGTGATGATCCCCTGTAGGGATCACAGTCCAACATGCCACTGCATTGGTTTCTACCCTGATTACACAACATAGAACAAAGAGCTCTGTTGAACAATGATAACTCTGGTTTTGGGCAAAGTGAGGAGAGGCAAGTCTATGCTCACTGATGCCAAAGCAGAAAGCAGCAGAGGTGATGGCAGTGACCTTTTCTGGTTAGTTGAGTCAGTTACCACAGGGGGCCACACTGGCTATGGGACACTCTGGTTGAGGTTACTTGTATGGGCTGACCAGTATTGAGGAGAGAAGGCAGGGGGTATGGAGGGGAAACACAAGGACAGAGGTCCTAGTAGGCAGAGAACTGTTAGCAGACTATAACACATGTCTGAACGTGGATGACTGCCCAGAACTGAAAGTACAGAGGGCAGAGGAGGTGGTCTGTGGTGGTTAGGGGTCTCACAGGACATGTGGGGCTGGTGAGCCAGAGTGCTCTGTGGTGTCTGAGGCTCCATGTATGGGCCCTAGGCTGGCAGGCAGAGAAGAGGAGAGGCTGCAGGCCTAGACTCCCAAGCTCTGATGAAGAGAATATATTCTGACAGGCCAGAAGCTCAGAGCAGGAAAAGGACAAACACAGCAGCCAGCCCTTCCCAGACCATTTCAGAACAGACAACAGTCAGCCCAGCTGCAGTACAGGCTGCCTCTACAATGTACAGCTAAAAAGGAAAGACAGTGAAGATATGAACAGGAATGAAAATGGCAATTTTGTCTAAAGCAACGGGTCTGACCCTCTCTGACTTTCCTTGTCCAAACAACATCATTGAATATTTCATTTTTCCGTAAACAGGTGGTTTCCTTCCAAGCATGAACATATTCCAGTATTATAAACTGGGTGGTTCGAGCCCTGAATGCTGATTGGCTAACAGCCATGGCATATCAGACCGTATACCAAGGCTATGACAAAACATGCATTTTTACTGCTCTAATTGCAGTACGTTGGTAACCAGTTTATAATAGCAGTAAGGCACCTTGGGGGGGTTTGTGGTATTTGATGGGTTGTGTCATGCCTAGGAACAGACCTTAGCCTTGGTATATTGGCCATATAACCACACCTCCTCAGGCCTTTTTGCTTAAATATAACCTTGCATTTGATATCGGGAAACTGGGCGGGTCTAGAAGGTTTCTTAAGAGAGCAAATCTATAATTGTTTAGTAGCAATGTGACTGTCTCCTACGATGAAGCCAGGTGAAAGTGACACAGCCAGAAGAGTAGTAAAGCAGAGAGATGGCCTAGGTGTCTGTCAGCCTGTCTGAGAGGAAGATCCTGGGGAGGAAATCAACATTTATAATATTCATACACCTTCGTCTCCAGTGTGACACTTCCCACTGGGCACAGATGACAATTCAACATCTATTCCAAGTTGGTTCAACGCCATTTCATTGAAATGACGTGGAAACAACGTTGATTCAACCACATACGTTCCCAGTAGGTTATGACTATTTCATCTCTAAAGTCCATATGCTGCAAAGACCTTGTCTACAAAGTGAAGTTAATTTCAGACTTTATCTCAGCTTCACATTTGAGTGTTAATGAGAACGATCATGCTGTGCTGAAGCCCACTGCTGAGCAGAGCTCGAGATAACTGCCTTCAGTGCATTACCTCCATATTCAGTCTTTTTAATGGCACTGCTAACATGTCTATGGGTACATCTACTGAACCATTCATCCACAACAGAGGAGATTTTCCAAGCTATTCAGGGATACTACATTAAGCTCTCAAGTCTAGCTATCATTCTGCCTTTAACCAATTAGATTTAATACGTTCATGAATCACTGTGGGGATAAAACTCCTGTCTTTGCCAATCAATGTTATTTGGCAGCATTCGCGCCATTAAACAAACCCAACATCTACAAATCTCTGAGGCGGCTTTGCTCGATGAGCAGGCAATGCATGGAGAGAAGAGAGCATTAGCAGGCTTCCACAGATCGGCTAGAATAACATGCTGACCACACCGCCCGCGTCACGTGCTTGAGTGTTGCAAAATACATTTACACATACATGTTATTCAATCATTGCACCCACAATGCTAGCGCATGTCAATGAGCGTCTGCGTGGCACGTATCTAAAATAGAACCCGCTTCTCCCATCTCCTCATTGGTTTTTAGGAGCATATACCCACGTGGGTGATTGAAAGATGAACAGAGGTCCCCACTCCAATCCAGTTGGTGGTGGTAATGCATCTTAAAGTTGGTCCAAGTCCAAAGAAGAAGTCTGAAGGAGGAGAGATTACTAGAAACAGACTCAGTTTACCCTTTTATCTGTGGATTAATTGTCAGAGTAGAGGACCTTGTGCATTTCAGGTAAAATAACAACCCAATGTTTATATCCAAGGACAAATTAGCTAGCAACAGCAAGCTAGCTAGCGAAATTGCCATAAATGTTTAATGCTTTTCAACCTGTCCCCAAATTAATATAGTTGGTTCAGATTTTTCAACCTGCGTGTCCTGATCGCGTCTGGTGTGGATGGACAAAATCAACATGCACGCGAGCGGTGTGGTCAGCATGTTACTCTCCAATCTTTGTACAGAAACTCTGACAGCTGATGACATTTTCTGAGGCGCTGGCTGAACTAAAATGTATATACCATAGCCAGGGACTCGGATAGACTATGTTGGTTGGGTTTGAGGTGAATAATTGAAGGTGTTGGTGACAGAGGACAATGACGTCTCCCTAGGTGGGACGTGTAGGCCATTACGGGAAAAAAGAAATGAATTTCACATGAAATTTCAGGTGAAATCATGTGGGGTTTTTTCAGTAAAAAAATGTGACACGTACATTGAGGACGTATCAGGGGTTGGACAAGACATATCTTACAGGAGGCGACAGGCAGAGAGGTGGGTGTCTAAGAACAAGCTCACAATAAATCCAATCAGATTGGCAGGTGGTACTGAACACATACAGCGCTGTGAACAAAATATTTGCCCCCATTCGAATTTTCTCTACTTTTGCATATTTTTTTATACTGAATGTTATCAGATCTTCAAGCAAAACCTAATATTAAATCAAGGGAACCTGAGTGAACAAATAAGACAACAATTTCATTTATTTCATAAACAACGTTATGCAACACCCAATACCCCTGTGTGAAAAAGTTATTACCCCCTTATAGTCAATTTGTGGTTGTGCCACCTTTGGCTGCAATGACTCCAACCAAACTCTTCCTGCATTTGTTGATCAGATTCTCACGTCGCTGTGGGAGAATTTCGGCCCCCTCTTGCACGCAGAACTGCTTTAACTAAGTGACATTTGTGGGTTTTCAAGCATGAACTGCCTGTTTCAAGTCCTGCCACAACATCTCAATTGGGATTAGGTCTGGACTTTGACTAGGCCGTTCCAAAACTTCAAATGTGTTGCTTTTTAGCCATTTTCATGTAGACTTGATTGTGTGTTTTGCATCTTTGCCTTGCTGCATGACCCAGCTGCTCTTCAGCTCCAGCTCATAGACGCATGGCCTGACATTCTCCTGTAGAATTCTCTGATACAGAGAATAATTCATGGTTCCTTCTATTAAGGCAAGTCATCCAGGTCTCATCTGTCCATAGAACATTCTTCCAAGAGTCTTGAGGATCATACAGGTGCTTCAAGGTGCTTTTTGGCAAACTTGTGTCAACTCATACCAAAGGTAAGCATGGTGGTTGTAGCGTGATGGTTTGGGGATGCTTTGCTGTCTCAGAACCTGGACGACTTGCCTTAATAGAAGGAACCATGAATTCTGCTCTGTATCAGAGAATTCTACAGGAGAATGTCAGGCCATCTGTCTATGAGCTGGAGCTGAAGCTGAAGAGTAGCTGGGTCATGCAGCAAGACAGTGATGCAAAACACACAATGAAGTCTACATGAAAATGGTTCAAAAGCAAAACATTTGCAATGGCCTAGTCAAAGCCCAGACCTAATCCCAATTGAGATGTTGTGGCATTACTTGAAACGAGCAGTTCATGCTTGAAAACCCACAAATGTCGCTGAGTTAAAGTAGTTCTGCATGGAAGAGTGGGCCAAAATTCCTTCACGGCGATGTGAGACTGATCAACAACTACAGGAAGCATTTGGTTGCAGTCATTGCAGCTAAAGGTGGCACATCCAGTTACTGAGTGTTGGGTTTTACATGAACTTTGTTAATTAAATAAAAGTAGTATCACTTTTTTTTGTTATTTGTAAACTCAGGTTCCTTTTATCTAATATTAGCTTTTGGTTGAAGATCTGATAACATTCAGTATAAAAAATATGCACAAATCAAGAAAATCAGAAAGGGAGAAAATACTTTTTCACGACACTGTAGATCTCAGCCTACAGGCCCTCTTTAAATGTCACTGTTGTTGACTTAGAAGAGCCTCTTCTCACTCCTTTGGTCTGTCAGGAAAGATAATGTGCATCATTAGTCTCAATTACTATGGTGTAAGAGGCTATTGTCAAGCCACTTCAAGTGGTGATTACGCACATGAAGAAACTCACATTCAGAATTGCAAACCCACACACTCCCCTGCGTATATATTTGGAAAGCGAAGCTAGAACTATTAATTTGGCTCTATACTCCAGCATTTTGGATTTGAGATCAAATGTTCATATGAGGCGATAGTACAGAATGTACATTACTGTAAGTATAAATAAGAATAGAATATGTTTCTGAACATTTCTATATTAATGTGGATGCTACCATGATTACAGATAATCATGAACGAATCATGAATAATGATTATGAGAGAAAAACTTACAGATGCACAAAGATCATACCCCTAAGACATGCTACCCTCTCACCATTACGAATAACAGAAGAGGTTAGCAATTTGGGGGTATGATAGTTATGGCTCTGTAACTTTCTCATTCATCATTAGACACAATTCATTCATGATTATCCGTATGGTAGCATCCACATTAATGTAGAAGAGTTCAGAAACATATTCTACTCTTATTTACAATCAAATGTATTCCAAAATGACACAATACATTATTTACCATTCATTTCTATTGGGCAACAACATCATCCGAAACACAACCAAAAGAAACTGCAAATGCATCCAACAAGTTTGTAGAGTCACAAACTTGATGTAATCATTGCGTGCTAAGAATATGGGACCAAATACTAAACATTTGACTACTTTAATACACAAGTGAATTTATCCAAATACTTATGATACCTTCAAATGTGGGGACTAGACACATTCAGTTCTTTCATTTCTAAAGGACAAAACAGATCATTAAAATACCCTCAAACAAAAGGTGACATTCTGTACTGTTGCCTCATATGAAACATTTAATCTCAAATCCAAAATGCTGGAGATTAGAGCCAAATGAAAAGTTTTACCATCACTGTCTAAATAAATACATATTGTGGCTTCCCGAGTGGTGCAGAGGTCTAAGGCACTGCATCGCAGTAATAGCTGTGCCACTAGAGATTCTGCATTCGAGTCCAGGCTTTGTTGCGACCGGGAGACCCATGGGGCAGCGCACAATTGGCACAGTCTCATCCGGGTTAGGGGAGGGTTTGGCCGACAGGGATGTCCTTGTCTCATCGCGCACTAGAGACACCTTTGGTGGACCGGGCACAGTGCACACTGACACGGTCGCCAGGTGTACAGTGTTTCCTCTGACACATTGGTGCAGCTGGCTTCCGGGTTAAGTGGGCATTGGGTCAAGATGCAGTGTGGCTTGGTTGGGTTGTGTTTCGGGGGATGCACGGCTCTCGACCTTTGCCTCTCTCGAGTCCGTATGTGTAACGTCTGCTTCCAACTCACACCCTCAAACAAGTAGATCCCCTCAATGCAGCCCACTTTCCAGCTCACACTCTCAAACACATAGATCCCCTGAACACAGCTCACTCTCCAGATCCCAATCACCTGAATTCTAATCACCTGTTCACACACCTGTATGTCATTATCACACACTATTTAGTTCAGTTTGGACCCCATCATTGTGAGGTATTGTTTGTTTGTGACACTTCTATTCGGAGTGTTGGGTTTCATGTAACTTAATCCTCCTGCGTATGATAGTTTTTGCCTGCCTCACTATCGACACCTTTTGCCTATCGGATTTCCTGTTATGAACCTATTGCCTGATCTCCCGGACAACGCTACTAGCCTTTTCCCTGCCTGTACTGTTTACCTTTGAACCTTCTGTGTATGACCTTCTGCCTGCCCCTGGACCCAGCTACGTGCCTCCTCCTGTGGTCCCTTGCAATAAACACCTGCTGCGCCCTGTCCTTGAAACCAGCTCTCTGTTTCCCCTCGTGTTCAATACAGATAAGGAGTTGCAGCGATGAGACAAGACTGTAACTATCAATTGAATACCACAAAATTGGGTAGAAAAAGGAGTAAATAATAAAAATGACATAACAAATGTACATTTAAATAAATACGTAGTGCATAAATGCACACACACGCGCGTGCCCACACGCACACAGACACACAGACACACACATACCAGATGTCAAAGAGGTTTCACCCTCAATGTCAAATTACAATACACACAAACATAACCCATGCATGACAAAAATCCAACACTAGGCTTTGGATTGCTGGGCTGAGCTATGACTTTAAAAACATATCTAGTCAATCTGAGCTGGGCTGTACAAGGGTGATTACTAGAAGGCATCTCTAATGTATGTAGATCCTCCTCTCTATGTCTGTGTTCCCTGAATAATGTTGTAGCTGCTGCACCGTGAGCCAGCCCCAGATCCTATTACAGCCTCAGCCTGCCCTCTGCCAGCTGAGAGGACACCAAACCAGGCCAGGAGGATGGGTAAGAAGGCTCTCATCTTACCAGATAGCAACAGGGCACTGTGGTGTGTGTGTGTGTGTGTGTGTGTGTGTGTGTGTGTGTGTGTGTGTGTGTGTGTGTGTGTGTGTGTGTGTGTGTGTGTGTGTGTGTGTGTGCATTAGAGATGCGTGGGTTGACTCATAACCCGTAGGCGGTTATATCCAAGGGGCGGGTGGGTTTAGGATCATGAAACATTGTGTGGATGATGGGGGGCGGGTGGGTTTAGGATCATGAAACATTGTGTGGATGATGGGGGCGGGTGGGTTTAGGATCATGAAACATTGTGTGGATGGGGGGGGGGGGTTGAATGAAAAAGATGGGGGGGTTGAAAAACAATACATACAAAAATCCATAAATGTATCATTCTTGTGCAATTTATATCTATTGGCAACATTGAGATTTTTCTTTCATTAGTGTGTAAGCAGCTTTAGGGCCTAACTTTACGTGAGCCAAATAGCCTCATTGCCAAATAGCCTACTCGCCAAATAGCTTACTCGCCAAATGCTTTTGGGAATGGGAAGAAAAAGTTCACTTGGATCCACTGAGGCAAAAAGGACAATGTTGGAGTTTAATTCAATAAGAGAAAAGCTGTGAAATGGAGAGTTGAAAATAAATAGAAGGGAGGGCTAGAAAAGTAATGTTTGGTAAATATTTGGTGAAGTGGTAGAGGATGATAGCAGTGTCGGCTATGTTATGTATGATGATTGTGAGCCGCGATGCAAATTTGACAGTCACAAGACGGGGACTTAAAATAAATAAAATTGTATTGGTAGCATACACATATTGTGCAGCTGTTATAGTGAAATACCTATGAAATACCTATGTTCCTAGCTCCAACAGTGCAGTAATAACGATACAAAACAATACACGCAAATAACCCTAAATTAAAAGAAAGGAATTAAGAAATAGGTGTTTAGCTTGTCCCGGAGCAAGGCATCTGTGTCCGCAACGTGGCTGGCTTTCCAATTATAATCTGTGACTGTTTGGAGTCCCTGCCACATACATCTCTTGTCTGAGCCGTTGAATTGCGATTCCACTTTGTCTCTGTACTGTCGTTTGGCTTTTTTGATTGCCTTATGGAGGGCATAGCTGGTCTGTCTGTATATGTCCATGTTCCCAGTCACCTTGCTGTGGTTCGCGCTTTCAGTTTTGCACGAATGCTACCATCTATCCAAAGTTTGGATAAGTTCTAATAGTCACAGTGGGAACAACATCCTCAATGCACTTGCTGATGAGCTCAGTCACAGAGTCAGTGTAAACGTCAATACTTTTCTCAGAGGTAATCCAGAACATATCCCAGTCTGTGTGATCGGCCAATGGCAAATAGGTCTATGGCACGTCAATGGAACTGTAGTCTACTGTTTGTATTTGCATTTATTAAGGATCCCCATTCGCTGCTGCCAGTTACTCTTCCTGGGGTCCATCAACATTAAGGTAGTAATATACAATACAATATTACATGACATTACATTTCATAACACTTTTCACAACACATTAAGTGCAGTTCAAGTCGGAAATTAACATACACTTAGGTTGGAGTCATTAAAACTCGTTACGCAACCATTTCTTGTTAACAAACTATAGTTTTGGCAAGTCGGTTAGGACATCTACTTTGTGCATGACACAAGTAATTTTTCCAACAATTGTTTACAGACAGATTATTTCACTGTATCACAATTCCAGGGGGTCAGAAGTTTACATACACTAAATTTGACTGTGCCTTTAAAACTCTTGGAAAATTCCAGAAAATTATGTTTAAAATTAAGCTTTAGAAGCTTCTGATAGGCTAATTGACATAATTTAACACTTCAATTGGAGGTGTATCTGTGGATGTATTTCAAGGCCTACCTTCAAACTCTGTGCCTCTTTGCTTGACATCATGGGAAAATCAAAAGAAATCAGCCAAGACCTACGAGTGTTTTTTTTAGACCTCCACAAGTCTGGTTCATCCTTGGGAGCAATTTCCAAACGCCTGAAGGTACCACGTTCATCTGTACAAACAATAGTACACAAGTATAAACACCATGGGACAATGTTCTGTCTCCTAGAAATTAACGTACTTTGGTGCGAAAAGTGCAAATGAATCCCAGAACAACAGGAAAGGACCTTCTGAAGATGCAGGAGGAAACAGGTACAAAAGTATCTATATCCACAGTAAAACGAGTTCTATATCGACATAACCTGAAAGGCCGCTCAGCAAGGAAGAAGTCACTGCTCCAAAACCACCATAAAAAAGCCAGAATGCGGTTTGCAACTACACATGGGGACAAAGATCGTACTTTTTGGAGAAATATCCGCTGGTCTGATGAAACAAAAATATAACTGTTTGACCATAATGACCATCGTTATGTTTGGAGGAAAATGGGGGAGGCATGCAAGCCGAAGAACACCATCCTAACTGGGGTGGCAGCATCATGTTGTGGGGGTGCTTTGCTGTAGGAGGGACTGGTGCACTTCACAAAGTAGATGGCATCATAAGGGAGGAAGATTATGTGGATATATTGAAGCAACATCTCAAGACATCAGTCAGGAAGTTAAAGCTTGTTAGCAAATTCGTCTTCCAAATGGACAATGACCCCAAGCATACTTCCAAAGTTGTGGCAAAATGGCTTAACTAGTTGGATATAGGGGGCGCTCTTTTAATTTTTGGATGAAAAACGTTCCCGTTTTAAACAAGATATTTTGTCACGAAAAGATGTGCAACTATGCATATAATTGACAGCTTTGGAAAGAAAACACTCTGACGTTTCCAAAACTGCAAAGATATTGTCTGTGAGTGCCACAGAACTGATGTTACAGGCGAAACCCAGATAAAAATCCAATCAGGAAGTGCCGCATTTTTTGAAACCGCCTCATGCCAATTACTCCTTATATGGCTGTGAAGGAGCTAGGAGTCAGCTTACGTTTTCCACGTTTTCCCCAAGGTGTCTACAGCATTGTGACGTCTTTTTAGGCATTTCCATTGGAGAATGGCTGTAAGAGATCATATAGGGCGAGTGGTCACATGGTGTCTCCCGGAGAAAACCGGGAGGTAGCCATTTTTCCAATCGTTTCTTATGAGAAACCAACTGCCTCAACGGATATATTATCGAATATGTATGTTAAAAACACTTTGAGGATGGATCCTAAACAACGTTTGCCGTGTTTCTGTCAATATTATGGAGTTAATTTTGAAAAAGTTTGGCGTTGTAATGGTAGCATTTTCCGATCGATTTCTCAGCCATGCATGATGAACAAACGGGAGCTATTTCACCTACAAAAATAATATTTTTGGAAAAAAGGAACATTTGCTATCTAACTGGGAGTCTCCTGAGTGAAAGCATCTGAAATTCTTCAAAGGTAAATTTACATTTACATTTACATTTAAGTCATTTAGCAGACGCTCTTATCCAGAGCGACTTACAAATTGGTGCTTTCACCTTATGACATCCGATTAAAATTAAAATGATTTAATTTGGTTGCTTTTCTTATTTTCGTGAAAATGTTGCCTGCTGCCAGCAGAGCTAGCATAGCATTATGCCATGATAAACTTACACAAATGCTTGTCTAGCGTTGGCTGTAACACATATTTTGAAAATCTGAGATGACAGTGTTGTTAACAAAAGGCTAAGCTTGTGTTTGAATATATTTATTTAATTTAATTTGCGATTTTCATGAATAGGAAAAGTAAAATGCGCTTGAGGCTATGATTACGCTCCCGGATACGGGATTGCTCGTCGCTAGAGGTTAAGGACAACAAAGTCAAGGTATTGGAGTGGACATCACAAAGTCCTGACCTCAATCCCATAGAAGATGTGTGGGCAGAAATTAAAAAGCGTGTGCGAGCAAGGAGGCCTACAAATCTGACTCAGTTACACCAGCTCTGTCAGGAGGAGTGGGCCAAAATTCACCCAACTTATTGTGGGAAGCTTGTGGAAGGCTACCCGAAACATTTGACCCAAGTTAAACAATTTAAAGGCAATGCTACCAAATACTAATTGAGTGTATGTAAACTTCTGACCCACTGGGAATGTGATGAAATAAATAAAAGCTGAAATAAATAATTCTCTCTACTATTATGACATTTTGCATTCGTAAAATAAATTGGTGATCCTAACTGACCTAAGGCAGGGAATGTTTACTAGGATTAAATGTCAAGAATTGTGAAAAACTTCATTTAAATGTATTTGGCTAAGATGTATGTAAACTTCCGACTGTATGTTCCCTCAGGCCACTACTCTTCTGCCACATACAGTCAGTATCTACAATACAAAATCCATGTGTGTGTAGAGTGCATGTGTTAGCATGTGTATGTATGTGTGTCTCTTCACAGTCCCGGGCTTGTTCCATAAGGAGAATTTGTATTTGTTTTCTAAATCTGATTCTACTGCTTGCATCAGTTACCTGATGTGGAATATAGTTCCATGTAGCCATGGCTCTATGTAGTACTGTGCGCCTCCCATAGTCTGTTCTGGACTTGGGGATTGTGAAGAGACCTCTGGTGGCATGTCTTGTGGGGTATGCATGGGTGTCCGAGCTGTGTGCTAGTAGTTGAAATTGATTATTCAGTGCATTAAACAGTCAATACTTTTACAAAATCAAGTAGTGATGAAGTCAATCTCTCCTCTACTTTGATCCATGAGAGATTGACATGTATATTATTAATGTTAGCTCTCTGTGTACAAGTTCTGAGCCAATTGTAATTTTCCTAAGTCCCTCTTTGTGGCACCTGACCACACGGCCAGACAGTAGTCCAGGTGCGACAAAACTTGGGCCTGTAGGACCTGCCTTGTTGATAGGGTTGTTAAGAAGGCAGAGCAGCACTTTACTATGGACAGACTTCTCCTCTTAGCTACTATGTTTTGAACATACACCTCAACTTTCTCAATTTCCATTTGCTCAATTCATTACAAGATTTAGATGAGGTTTGGGGTTTAGTGAATGATTTGTCCCAAAAACAATGCTTTTACTTTTTGAAATATTTAGTACTAACTTTTTTCTTGCCACCCATTCTGAAACTGACTATAGCTTCCATTAAAGAACACCCTCTGTGTTCTGTTAGACAGGTAACTTATCCATAATATAGCAGGGGGTGTAAAGCCATAACACATATGTTCCAGCAGCAGACTATGATTGATAATATCAAAATCCGCACTGAAGTCAAACAAAATAGCTCCAACAATCTTTTAATCATCAATTTCTCTCAGCCAATCATCAGTAATTTGAAGTGCCATGCATGTTGAATGCCCTTCCTCATAAGCGTGCTGAAAGTTTTTTTGTAAATTTGATTTTATAGAAAAGTATTGACTGTTTAATGCACCGAACAATCAATTTCTCTTGCTGATTGGTTGGCTATTTGAGCCACTAAAGTGGGCTTTACTATTCTTGGGTAGTGGAATGACTTTTGCTTCCCTCCAGGCCTAAGGGGACACACATTCTTGTTGGCTTAGATTGAAGATATGGCAATATCATCCGCTATTATCCTCAATAAACGTCCATCCAAGTTGTCAGACCCAGGTGTCTCGTCATTGTTTATAGACAACAATCATTTTTTCACCTCTTCCACACTCCACTTTTCAAAATTACAACGCTTGTCGTTCATAATTTGATCAGTTTTTATATTTTTGTGTATAGTCGGCATTTGTCGCTGGCATGTCATGCCTAAATTTGCTAATCTTGTCAATGAAAGAATCATTGAAGTAGTTCAGTGGGTTGGTAATGAATGACCCATCTGATTCAATAAACGAGTTTGCCTTTTTGCCCAAAATTGAATTGAAGGTGCTTCAAAGCTTCTTACTGTCATTCTTTATATCATTTCACTTTGTTTCATAGTATAGAGGGGTTAAATGGAAACTCAAATCTGAACACTGACTATTGAGTATGAAAGAAATAAAAGTTTAATAGCGTGTGACATTACAATGCCCGGATGCCATACTAATTGTGGCTTTGACAACAGCTGCTCAATTTAATGGGGATGTGCTACTGAAATCAATGAATAGTAGGAAACCACGCAAGTGTGCATGACACATTATCAGTATGCAAAAATATAATGTTTTATAGTATGTGAATTTCCGAAAATCTAATATGGTTTAAATGCCAGGATGTTATACTTCGAATTCGATGCACACTTTTCCACAATGCATTGGAAGAGGTGTACTGCGAGTGATAGGCCCTTGTTCTCTTCAAGTAGCCAGAGAACAAAACTAGGCTACTTCATTGTGAAGATGCCGAATAGCGAAGCTTCTGCGGTGGTGTTCAAATGTATGCTCAGTAGTTTTTGTTCTCCTTAAAATGATCACGAGTATTGCATCGTAGGCTACATCTTAGAAAACAGATTTTGTATTATTTTTTACCCAAAGCGTATTTCTGCTTTCTCATTGAAAAGTGTTTCTTGTTCTCCTGGCCTTCGCCATAGCTTTTAAACTAAATATTAAACCATAGTTTTACATCTGAATGTGTCTGCACCGGGGACTCGAGATGTGGCTGCGTTATTGATGTTATGTTAATCAGGCCTTTTGATTTGAACATATGGATTGTTTTAGTTTTGTTGGTTAGGCTACATAATTCATTATTTCATTTGTTGATCAAGCCATAGCAGTTATTCTGATCTCGTTCCCAATGATCAGTGCTTTAAGTTTATTAAGTTGCTGTCAAGCGGTTCTGAATTTGTGATGCTCGACTGTCCACGTTTTCCTTTGCAATAGCCTTTTGACTTGAACATTTGAAAAGTTTTGGTGTGTAGACTAGGCTACTTGATTTAATGTATATATGTTACAGCACTTTGGTTTCACTAATAAATATGTTGAAATGGAACCAAATGATCTGTTTCTGTCTTCAGTCCTTTTTAAATAGGATAGATGGGCTATAGGCTGCGGTATAGGTCAAATGTGATAGTTTGCCTATAACCAGCCTGAGTAGGCCTATAACGCTATTCTATTCAGAGTTTCGAAAAATGTATTGAATTGGAAATTAGCTATTTTTAGGCTGATCAATGCAATGCATGTCTGTTGAATTTTGGTATGTTTTGTGGTGCGCTAGCAATGTTCCCTCTAAGCTGCGGGTGTGCGAGCAGTAGAAATATCAGCCCCCGCAGAGAAGCATGAGATTGAACCTCACTCAACTTTCTGGAGTTTACCCCCTTAGTTAATATTATCAATATTTCCCTTTAGTGTAGGAATTGTGATTGAATCAACGCAATATTAGCCACTTTCAATGAAACATACCGAAACATATGCATATTGCATTGACAGGCATGACCTGTACTCCACACAGACCAGTGCGGCATAACCAATCAGAGCTGCAGTATGCCTATATGCAAATAGACCATTGCCATATATGGATCTGTGTCATTCACTTTGAACTAGACTGTGTTTACAGCATGAGTAGATGAGCTTGTTTTGAGATCAAAGCGAGAGCTGCATGTAACCACCTTTGCACCTTTGTTCATATCCTTTTCTCCAGTAGATAGTGAGTCATTAGCCCAGTTATAGTTCATTTGTAGTCAGCAATGGGGGAGTGATTGCTTCATACAAGAGCACAAAATGTGTACATTTCTAGACATCTTTGAAAAGTGAGTCGGGTAAAGATTTTTGTTTAAAAGCGGTAGTGTTGTATTTAAAAAAAGGCTTGAATAAGATAAGTAGTCAGAGGGTAGAATAATGTGTCTGATTCTCTGTAATAATGGTGTGGGATTAATAATGCATTTTATTTTGTAAAGTGGTTTCTTGCATCAAACAACACAACATTTTCAGTCATCTCCATGTCTTAAGGACAAGTGGATAAACAGGTTAATATCAACCACTGCATGTTTTGGAATGTAGGCCTATATTGATCACCACACATTGGCTGCTACTGTCGGCTAAATTATATAACTATTTCTCTTTTAAAATGTTATGGGATACATTTTATCCACTGTTTTTGATGGTAGGCCACTCTGGTAGGCCTACATTATGATCAAATAGCCACAGTAGTCTACTGGACCACTGTCTGAAACTGTAACTTAAAGCGGGTACAGCCTCAGTGTTCACAGTAAACATGTGCTGGAAGTGGCACAGGATTTTCACAACGTTCAAGTTTGCGCTCAGCAGACCTGAGATTTGCTCAGTGCCGAAAAAATAAGGTCTGTAGAAAAATAGGCCAGTCTGTAGAGGTGCCATCTTTATGGTCTAAGGCACTGCATCTCAGTGCTTGAGGGAGTCACTACAGACACCCTGGTTCAAATCCAGGCTGCATCCCAACCAACCGTGATTGGGAGTCCCATTGGGCAGCACACAATTGGCCCACAGTCGTCCGGGTTAGGGGAGAGTTTGGCCGGTGTAGTCCGTCATTGTAGATACAAATTTGTTCTTAACTAATTTGCCTAGTTAAGTAAAAAATTGGGTCGTTTTCACAGCATTGTATTTCCTTACAACTGGTCAAACTGATATAATTTGGAGAAAATTTTTTTTTGTTGCA
The DNA here is from genome assembly GCF_034236695.1 of Oncorhynchus nerka. Classification (NCBI taxonomy): domain Eukaryota; kingdom Metazoa; phylum Chordata; class Actinopteri; order Salmoniformes; family Salmonidae; genus Oncorhynchus; species Oncorhynchus nerka. The sequence goes on from NC_088408.1 coordinate 32,880,610, forward strand.
TTTTCTCCTCGGTCCCTAATGTCTTTGCAACGTGAAAGATGCAGAGATGAAAGAGAGAATTTTACCGACATTATTCTGGGGAGCAAGGGTTTATTTAGTCTTCTAGGGAAACATATACTGACAGAAGAGAAGCTACACGTATCTAATTATAGACAAGTTGACTAACAAACAGCCTACCAAAATGTCGGAAATTATAAGCAGGAACATATCTAAATTAGGCAAAAAATCCTGCAATCCCTGTAAAAAAATCATTCCGCTCTCTCTGTTGCCTACAGCACATGTTCTATACTTGCGTGTTAGGGTCAAGGGCACATATAGTCGGGCGGTTGCGGATGGGTTATTAGCAATTGCGGGAGAGTGCGGGTGAACAAACAGCTGACCCACGCACCACTAGAGTGCGTGTGTGTGTGTGTTAATTTGTATCAACAACTTCAAAATCTAGTTTGGTTTGAAATAAAGTATCAGTGAGAATGGATGAGTCTCTCTTCCAGCCTCTATCTTGTCAGAACCACTCTAGCTTGACAACACTTCCAGTCCTGTTCCTCTGTCTGTGTCTCTGTGTGACACACTCAGTCAATAGCGAACTTAAATATAGCCAAGAGGAATTATGAGAGTCCATGCATAAATCCCAGGATGCCTTCTGCACAGGCTTGAGGTAGAAGTTGTCCTTCACCAAAGATCTACGATCAGATTACACAAGCCCCCTTCCTAACCTTAACCAATCGAGGATGAGACAAGTTCTGATTTGGGGGGGATGGGAAAGATCTTCTACATTCCACAGTGCAAGTATCCCAGCAGCCTCTCTGTCAGGACAGGATCCTCCATCCTGAATCCTCCAACTGTGCTGGTGATTGATAATAGGAGAGGACACTTCCCTTCTATAAGACACACTCCTCTGGGCTGACTGGGGCTTTCAGATGTTGTCAGCAGAACTTCTTCCTCCCTCCCTCTGCTCGGCAGGCTGTCATAATACTGCTGTGCTGTCAGAATGGACCGTCAGCCCAGCCAAGCCGCTGAGTTAGGTCCTCCATCACAACACATACTGTGGTGTACACTCACGCGTAGGCTACATACCACTGGAATGCACATTGCACACATTCACTCCTTCACCCCCACACACATACTGAAGCTAGTGTGCTTCCACGTTAACTCCAACTTAACCATGAGCTGTTCACCCAGATCAGCCAAAGTCAGTATCTACTCTAGTGCTGCTGCTCAGCCCTCTGTTTCCTCTAACTGGCTGCTGCAGCTGATAAGAATATGACAGACGGAACTCTTCCTGAACTGGGATCTTTAGCTAGGAAGCAAGGCAGGAAAAGGGGCCTTATGGATAAGAGAAGAGCAATCGTCTACAGTAAACATCTAACTTTCTTAACTCCTTAACCCCTTACACTCGTGGGAATTGGCCTATATGGATAGTGATAGATTGAATGGTTTCTTACAGACTAAATCTTAAATTCATATGCATAACAATAGTAGCAATTGAATGGAACAGTTTGAAGGTAATGGGAAAATTATTAGACCAAAGGTGAGTGCACATCAGTTCACCTGACACGACACTGAATCCAAACATTACACGGTGGATTTGATGTGCATTTTAAATTGACTGTACTTTTCGCCTCATTTGTTGATAATATTCTGGATACATCCAGTAACATGATTAAACTATTCCTGGAAAATGTGCGGCAAGTATTCTTATTCCTGCCAAAACCTGCCATTTTCAACCCGTATATGGGTACCAGTGTAAAGGGCTACAGTCAGCAACTTCAGTAAGTGTGTCAGGTTTCCATGCCCAGCTAGCACATAACGTTATGAGAACCATATTTTTCTTATAGCTTGGTGAAAGCCTAGTTGTCCTATGGTTATTTGCATACAACCTTCCTACAATGTTCTGGGAATCGTGCAAGATAGTTGCTTGGCTTTGGAACATTCAGCACATTTAAGGAACTTCAAAAATATTTATTTTTTTGGTATTTCATTACTTTAACAGAACGTTTCATAAAATGTGAAACATGGTTACATTTAATTACATTTTTGGTAATGTTCTTGGAACGTTCTCCAACTGGTTTGACATTGGGAATGTTCTCAAATAACTCAGAGAAGGTAAAGAAACAATGTTCTTCTGTGGGAATTTCAGTTCTTCAGCATAATGTTTTCTACAGGTTTCCTCGTGATTCTAATTAAAGTAGTGTTCTCAGAACGTTGAGACAATATTAAGAAACAACATTATTCTGCGGGAATTTCAGTACTTCAGCATAATGTTTTCTGCAGGTTTCAGGATTGTTCTACTTAAAGTCATGTTCTCAGAACATTAACAAAACTTTCCATAAAAACCACAAGAAAACATTAGTAACGTTCAAAGAATGTTCATAGAATGTTTAAAAAAATACACCGCTCGAAAAAATAAAGGGAACACTTAAACAACACAATGTAACTCCAAGTCAATCACACTTCTGTGAAATCAAACTGTCCACTTAGGAAGCAACACTGATTGACAATACATTTCACATGCTGTTGTGCAAATGGAATAGACAACAGGTGGAAATTATAGGCAATTAGCAAGACACCCCCAATAAAGGTATGGTTCTGCAGGTGATAACCACAGACCACTTCTCAGTTCCTATGCATCCTGGCTGATGTTTTGGTCACTTTTGAATGCTGGCGGTGCTTTCACTCTAGTGGTAGCATGAGACGGAGTCTACAACCCACACAAGTGGCTCAGGTAGTGCAGCTCATCCAGGATGGCACATCAATGTGAGCTGTGGCAAGAAGGTTTGCTGTGTCTGTCAGCGTAGTGTCCAGAGCATGGAGGCGCTACCAGGAGACAGGCCAGTACATCAGGAGACGTGGAGGAGGCCGTAGGAGGGCAACAACCCAGCAGCAGGACTGCTACCTCCACCTTTGTGCAAGGAGGAGCACTGCCAGAGCCCTGCAAAATTACCTCCAGCAGGCCACAAAGGTGCATGTGTCTGCTCAAACGGTCAGAAACAGACTCCATGGGGGTGGTATGAGGGCCCGATGAAAGCAGGTTCACACTGAGCACATGTGATAGACGTGACAGTCTGGAGACGCCGTGGAGAACGTTCTGCTGCCTGCAACATCCTCCAGCATGACCGTTTTGGAGGTGGGTCAGTCATGGTGTGGGGTGGCATTTCTTTGGGGGGGCCGCACAGCCCTCCATGTGCTCGCCAGAGGTAGCCTGACTGCCATTAGGTACCGAGATGAGATCCTCAGACCCCTTGTGAGACCATATGCTGGTGCGGTTGGCCCTGGGTTCCTCCTAATGCAAGACAATGCTAGACCTCATGTGGCTGGAGTGTGTCAGCAGTTCCTACAAGAGGAAGGCATTGATGCTATGGACTGGCCCGCCCGTTCCCCAGACCTGAATCCAATTGAGCACATCTGGAACATCATGTCTCGCTCCATCCACCAACGCCACGTTGCACCACAGACTGTCCAGGAGTTGGCGGATGCTTTAGTCCAGGTCTGGGAGGAGATCCCTCAGGAGACCATCCGCCACCTCATCAGGAGCATGCCCAGGCATTGTAGGGAGGTCATAGAGGCACGTGGAGGCCACACACACTACTGAGCCTCATTTTGACTTGTTTTAAGGACATTACTTCAAAGTTGGATCAGCCTGTAGTGTGGTTTTCCACTTTAATTTTGAGTGTGACTCCAAATCCAGACCTCCATGGGTTGATCAATTTGATTTCCATTGATAATTTTTGTGTGATTTTGTTGTCAGCACATTCAACTATGTAAAGAAAAAAGTATTTAATAAGAATATTTAATTCATTCAGATCTAGGATGTGTTATTTTAGTGTTCCCTTTATTTTTTTGAGCAGTTTATATTCTTTCTATTCTCAGCATAAACAAAACTCTCTCTATCCTCTATCTTGTTATGTGTGTTCAGGAATGTTGGCTGCTCCCACTAATTGGCCACACCTGATCTTAATGAGTGCTTGCTTCCTTTGAAATGGGGTCTGTTTGAATAGACTCAAATTAACAGCATTGAATGTGTAAAAAAAACATGGCATGCTAGCTCCATCCTGGTGGCGCAGTGGACTAATTCCATGGATAGAGAACAGTAGATCATAGGTTGGGAATCTCACTGACGACGTGCCACAATAAAGAAGAAATTATGCTTAGGCGTTATTATTATAATGCCTAAGCAAATTAATTTTCATTAGTCCTATATGCGCTTGAAGTTCAAAACAGTTAACCCAAATTAAGTTAGCAGTTACTAAAAGTCTCAATTGAAACATTCAGTGAATGTTTTAAGGAAGTTATTCAAAAACCTCAAAATAACCTATAATTTCTGTTCTCACAACATTAATAAAAACCTCTCAGGAAAATGTTCAGGGAACCATAGTACAACGTTTTCAGAACCTCTCTGCAACCTTAAAATTAACATTCCCAGTTAAGGCTACATCTCACTTCCATTCTCAGAACGTTTAATAAAACATTCTGATTTGCTGGTCAGGAAACGTATGGCTTCATTCCCGGAACCAATGGAAAACCAAAAACGTACGTTCCCACAACTTTCAAGGAACTGCTAGCTGGGTGCCCTCATTGATATAAAAAGAGGATGAAAAACATAGCATAGACACACTGCCAATTCATCTCTCTCTAACATCATAGCGTCTAGCCAAGAAATCAAGATGGGATATTGAGAGGTTTTATAGTTGTGATGATCAACAGTTGATATGAATTATTAATCTCACTCATGCATATCCAATCTAATCTGCTTTAGATTCATTTACTTTTAATTAAAAACCTGCCCAACTTTCAATTAAATCTCTAAGAAAAGATTTAAATGAACTCAAACCTCAGGATTCTTGACTATAAAACATTAAACTAATGATATCCAGGAAACTTTCTTCAAAAGTAACCTGATGTGAACTCTTCCTAGTTGTTAGGGAGGGTTGAGATGTTAATGTAAACCAATCTAAGAAAGGCCATTCCCCTTTCCACCTTTTGTCTCAGTGATGCTAATAACCTAAGATTGATCCTAAGGATACTTACGACTTGTCTCTCCGGTGGATGTGGCGTCTTTGGGGGCTGCTCTGTCGGCGGTGGGGGGAGAGAGACTTGCCTCTGGTCCGTTCTTTGATGGGAGACTGGGCACTCGATGACTTCAGGATCTGAGATAAAACAACAGAAGAAGACTTAGGAATCGAATGTATAAGATCCGGTTTGAGCTGCAGTTTCTTTACTGCAAGCTACAGGAGGAGTTGCATTCTGTTTATCAATTAGCAGGCATGTTCACCATTCACTGGGCCCATTTGCCGCAGGCCATGAAAAGGGAAATGAAAAGTTCCGCTTCAATAAAAAGAGCAGTTGAAGAAGTTAACTTTTAATGACACAGTTGGATTTCAGGGACATAGTGAGTAAAGGCGCCATCTGTTAATCAATGTAGGGAGAAGAGGAGAGGGGATGACGACACTGTGGGGAGTGGAGAGACTTTGGAGAGGAGAGCCGAGAGTGTCTCTCTTCATTAGTAAAAACACTAACAGACAGTAATGAAGACAGCCTCCCAGGCAGTGCCCTCATTAACGTGATGATACCCCATTAACCCAATCAGCCCACTAGTCAACTCCCTCTGCAAACTCAATTACCCACGGGCTCACACCGGCACATATAGGCAGTTTTTAGGCACACACACAGGCAAAAACACACAGGCACACATGCATGCAAGCACACACACACACACACACACACACACACACACACACACACACACACACACACACACACACACACACACACACACACTAACTACAGGCACTGAAAGAGAGACTAACATATTACTAACATCCACTGCTTGGTTAGCAGAATTCGAGTTTCAGGGTCACCCTGTCCTGGTAGAAACCTAATGAGAGCTCACTGCTGACGGACAGTCCGGAGGAGACTGGAGAATAATTATGAAAAGGATTTCCTGGAACGAACAAACAGGAAGCAGCTCATATTCCGTGCTCCAGAAACCACATGCAGCTGAGAGCATAGGCAGGATGTTAGTCATAAGATTGGTGATAGACATAAGGATGTGTGTGTGTGGTAGCAGGGGAGGGTTATAGGACAGACACTGCTCTGCTATACTGTATAAAATGCAAGCTCTCTGTCTGTGTTGTGCATAGAAGACACACTAGAAGAATTTCCCAAATAGCCTCTGAGCATTTTCACTGTAAAATTATTCCTAGATTGATTCAATCAAATGAGAAAAGTGTTTTTACACTAATGTCCCTATTACTAGTTCTAAAAAGGAAAAGGGTAGTATGAGTTCTTCAGCTTCCAGAAATACGGTAATATCTATATATACACTGACACATTTTCGGTATGTATGTTAACTATGCACAGCTAACGAGAGGTCAAATACAGAGGTTAAGGCTGTATCTCCAGCGCTGGGCAGCTGGGAACACATGACCTACATTTACTGTTGCTGTGATAGTCAGCCGCACCATCTTACTACCATCCCCCACCAACCACCACGCTAGAGCTGAGTCAGATGAATCTGGGAGACGTGGTCCAACCAGCCAGCTTCTCTGTCTTCTCTGTCTCTCTCTCTTCCACTGAGGGGAACTCTGGCCTTAATTATCCCTGACGGTTCATATTACACCCATCGCCCCTCCGTGGTAGCCGCCCTGGTTTCAGACGGGGAACAAAGGGGGAATTCCATGACATGATGCCGTTCCAGACGGAAGCCAAGCCAAAGCAACACAAACGAGTTGAACGCTCCCTCGGGGATGACCTCGGGTCAGTCGACTAGAGAGCTTATCTATTGTGTTGAACATTTTCAACCTAACAGAGTTCAAAGGTACAGTATACTGTACCCTACAATTAGGAGTATTGTTCAAAGACTTGTGAAATATAGTATTTGGGCATCCACGGGGTTACATACAGTGTTGTAGATACTAAACGGGGGAAAATGTATGAAAGGAGGGCAGTGAGGCGTCGAGTAATCAAGTTTGACACATATGCCCTCTCGTGTCTGCCTAGAGGAGAAAAATGTGAGAAAGTAGGACAACAACATGGCACCTTCATCCTCATGTCTCGGCCATGTTTCTCCAGCTCCTTCCTCATGTCCTCTCTCCCCAGGCGGGCGGCGTTGAGCACCAGGTATTTCCACTCGATAGGCTGGAAGACGTGCGGGTCGTGGGGCACGTACAGGCCGATCTTCACCTTCTTCAGCGTGTGCTGGTAGCGACGGTACGAGTCCTCGAACTCCATCACCAGCTCGCTGAGCGTGCGGAAGGTCAAGGCCTTGTCCATGAGGTCTTGGCGGCGGCTCATGCCCAGCGTACCATAGCGTCCGTTGCAGTAGACGCCCAGCACCACGTGGTGGAAGTGGTTCCCTGAGAACTGGGTCTTGAAGCTGATGGGGAAACGCTCCACCGACGTCAGCCCGTTGGTCAGGTATCTGGGGTGACCATGGTCAAGGACGTTAACTGGCATCATTAGCAACAACAACAGTTTCAGGGAATGTAATGCTGTCTACTGAATGGTTGTAATTATATACACAGAAAGAGAAAGCAAGCGAGCGAAAGAGAGAAAAGAGAAAGAAAGAAAGAAGGAAAGAAAGAAAGAAAGAAAGAAAGAAAGAAAGAAAGAAAGAAAAAAAGAAAGAAAGAAAGAAAGAAGAAAGAAAGAAAGAAAGAAAGAAAGAAAGAAAGAAAGAAGAAGGTAAAAGCTAAAGCATCATGGTTAAAGGGGTTAGCATCAGTAGTATAATCAACAACAACTTTTCAGAGATAAATACTCCCTAATAATCTCCTGAATGGTGATCACTTGATGTTTACGAGAGAGAGAGAGAGAGAGAGAGAGAGAGAGAGAGAGAGAGAGAGAGAGAGAGAGAGAGAGAAGGGCGTATCCAAGCCAATGTTAAGCCCACTCACAAATTCATTATATTATTTCCAGAAACTCATTAGCTAACTGGCATTGGCTGTTTTAATAATGGAGAAGCAGATTTAGTAAGAGTGGCTTGTCTTTAAACCCAAACACAGCCACACTCACTATATCTCTAAATCAAATCAGCTAATGGAGGGAGTGAATGAGAGGGTTTGGAGCTGACAGGTTTAACATTCATTATATCAGTTTCATTACAGCGGACAGACTGTAGTACATCTCTGCACATCATAGGATGGGATACTATCACAAAACAGATACATTTCTTTCAAACAAAATTTGAGGATACAGTATATGCATATTTCATTCGAAAGTAGCCAGACACTAAAAGACTGTTATTCCTAAAAGTCCCAGGAATAAATAGCTGTGGTGTCCTAACGTGGCATCTAGTGTCTCACACAACGCACACCAGGCTAGCCTCTCCCTGGGGCTTATACTCTGTATGTGGCTCCCCAGAACTCTTATGTAACTGGCCTGTGGATCCACTGCAGCGTGGCTGGGCGGTGCACGATGCGGCAGATTTGACAAATCTGGCCTGCCCAGGAGAGAGGGGGGCAGAGGGGGACACGGCAAGCTTGGAGATGGGTTATCTGGGACTGTCCAGGTCCCGAGGCAGTAGAGGCACTATAGTGACAAACACAAGAATAGGAAACTCCACTGTGTGTATCAGTGACCTTATGACCAGTAAAAAGCAACTAGCAGCCCCACTGACTGGCCTGAGAAAGGGTCAATCAGATCAGAGTTTGACCCACTACCAACCATTAGCCTCAGCAGTACTGACCTCATCATCATCCAGACATATATTATGCATCTATGATCTATGATCCACTCATCCGTATCATCATCAGTAATGTTGTCGTCTCATGTTTTCAATAAGCAGGCTGTTTTCGCTGCACCCTCACTCTGCAGTGTGTTGTGCAGTAACAATAACACAAGCTGGCTGCTACTGTGGTTGAGATAATACATTGGATCTGAGAGGGGGAGCACATTTCAGCATCAACTGACTGGTTTGTGGCTTGGCTTTGTTTCCTCTCAGCTACCAGCAACCATCTATTTGTATTTTTTATCTCTCCACACCAAGCCCTCTCAATGGCCAGAGCGCCTGTCCGTCATCTTCACATCCCGCCCGCCCGCCCGCCCACCCCTAACATCACAGCACTGTACTTTCATTAAATAATCATAGGGGCCAGCCGACCAGTTTAACAGGTGCAATGGGGATTCCCTTCCACAACATACATAGTTAAAAGGCATCTTTGTAGCGTCCGTGTACGGTCACGAGTCATGTTTCACAAGCAAGATGCCTGTAGAGAAATATTCACAGAGGAAGCCTCAACTAAATAAAGTGGGCATATCCCATTTGAAGAAGAGAGCTCTTAAGGTTTGAGAGAAGAGTGACAGGTATTATTTAAGATCACCACAGGACAGGAAGCACCATGAAAGGAGGTTATGGTAGTTGACATCAACACTTTGATCAGTTACACTCTGTTTTCCCATGAGAAACAAGCCCAACGTTGGGAGAATACAGACAGACAGCAGAAATAATCCCCCTCAGAGCGCAGTGCGGCGGCGGTTGCAGAACGTTGGTGTGATTATTCATTGAGGCGGCAGTTAGAACAACAGAAAAAAAGCAAGCCCCTCCGTCCTCCCCTGTGGTAGCTGGGTCTGTCTACACTGTACACACACACCCAGAGTCCCCCTATTGCCTCTCCTAAATGAATGCCCCATTAACTAACTACAAAAATATCACATATTACCAATGATACAAGGCATGTGATCCACCCCAACCCCAATAGTAGCATACTTCCTCTTATCTGCCACCAGGCAAGAGCTCTTTCCATTACCTGGGGAGGATTATTGTTGCCATAGAAACCAAACCAAGCGACGTATGACTATAAGACTATAAGTGTTTACTAGCTCCAGCAGTACTGGCTCACGCTGCTTTAACACCTGAGCTGGGAGAACTCCAGGGAGGCGTTGCAAATATTAATGACACGCCTGTTAACTGCCCCCTAAGCCCTTCTCCAACAGAACAGCATATCTCTAGGTATATGACAAACACTCTGTCAGTGTTTGGAAGATTAAGATACATGCTTGCTCGGTTGCCATGATGCTGTGTGTAGAAGATGGCCCATAGTAAATATGATCCACGATGCACCACTGTTTGGTCAAGAGGAGGGTCAGCACTTGCGAAACCAACGCGCAATAAACATCTAAACATTCTGCTGGGACAAGACTGCCATTGACCCCTGATCCAGTACATTCACTGTTTTCTAAAGTATTAAAATGATATGCCCTCATTCACCCTAATTATTTGACGTTCTATCAATCCTCGTAACAGGCAACAACAAAAAATCTGTTTAAATGTGTGACAATAATAAGAGCATACATAGTTCCATTACAAATATGTCCAAGACCTGATGAAACGGAGTTATTCTTTAAAAAACAAACATAAACTCTGTTTCTCCTCTCTGCGATAAGCATCTTAGGCTACTGTACTCAGAACCTCTTATCTGTAGTAGAGGAATCTGCCTTGCGGGGGGACCTACTAATGCACCAAGTTACTGGAGGATTCAGCTCAACACAAAGACAAGGCTGTAGTAGTTGATCTGGAGGGAAACATAGGTTGTATCATAAGAAAACACGAGTATACAACACTCCATCTACTAAACCATTCACAGAACAAAACTAAGAGCCATGCTGTAACAACTGAGTCTCTCATTTTCTCACTATTATCTGAACATATCAACTGGTTCTGTATCTTAGCATACAGCTTGGCTGCCTCTTTCATCTAGGAGACCGGAGAATGTCTGTTGCAAGTCAAAGCATCATTGAGCTTATCATCTTTGTCAATGAGGATTTAACAGGTTTGGTCTCACCTGACAGACTTGGACTTGAGCCTATGACATCCCACTGGGCAAAAACTGGCCGAATAAACATTGTCACTTCAACCAAAGAATTCAATGTGATAACGTTGAATCAACGTGTAAAACCGATTGGATTTGAAAAAAGTAATTAACGTAAAAGAATTTGGTCTTTTTAACCTAAATCCAATGACATTATGACATTTATTTAATTATTTCATATTGAATTCAAGTTAATTGACAACTAAACCAACTGTAAATGAAAACTAGATGTTGAACTGACGTCTGTGCCCAGTGGGATAAACCGAGAGAAAACCCTGTCAAGTCAACAGACTTCTTCATGAGACCAGCCTGCAGTTTTGACTGAGGATAAACCTGTGCCCCTGAGAAAGATCAGGCTCGGATGTGACAGTAACCGTTGGTGAAAAGGCCCAACAGCCAAGCCGCTCTAAATGGCAATGTGCGAGACGCTGCAGAAACTTTGCTCTGCCTGCCTATATGCTAGGAGGGGAGTTCCACTTTGAACTTTCAGACTCTTGTTTCCTAGCAACAGGGGCATCTGTGAGTCTTACTGGCCTAAGGGGGAATATTAAAGGGAAAGGGTGTACCTCGTCAGTCGCACAACTGAACGTATCTAATTGATTTCAGGGGTTTCATTGGGCACCTCAGGACCAGAAACAGATCCGCTCGAACTCCCATCGGTTAATGTGTATCTCTGACTGTTCCCACAGGCAAAGAAAGGATACATCCCAAGGATGACAGCTTCAAGGCATTTGATTGGAAGAGATTCCCTGATCATTTCTCTCGCAGTCTCCATCAACCTGAAAGAGAACAAAGATGATTGTAGTGAATATTCTTGTTTCATACAAAGTCCCCTTTGGTGCTTTATACAAACAATGACACAATGGTGTTGTTCAAACAGGATAACAACAGACCCTGTTTGTTTGACTTCAAATGTGTCAAGTACAAGCCAAGTACACTAATGAAAGCACCATCTTCTAAATATGATGACCCCTTTTACATATTTTCGATAGCACGTTAAATGTCCTGGCTGTCTTTGCAGAGTACATGCACATAGCATGTGTACTCTGGGTAAAGGACACAGCAAGAGGCAGAGGACAGCTATTTTCAACATATGAACTGGCCTATATTCTTCTACAGACAAATGATGTTCTCTCACAGAGTAGTGGGACCTCTCTTCTGGCTCGGCACAGTGGCAGACACAAGAAAGACACAAACACGAACCAATTGAGATACCACAGACACGGCCTCACAGCCACACTTACCCACACAATGGTCTGGTCTTCCTTATCTCAAAGAACTGAGTTCCTGTGTGATTGTATCTGACAGACAGTTAAGGGGCATTCAAAGGAGTCTGTAATTAACGGCTGGGCGAGAGGGGAATGGTGATGTTTCTGATATCAGGTTGATGTAATTAATCTATTGTAGGCTAGAGGTTTATGAATATCCGAGAGAAAAAAAACTGTACCTCAAAGACCTCATTGATTACACCCCCTCACTGGCATGTGTCAAGTCTAACTGAAACGAATTGGAAAACGATGGCTACTCTCCATCTGAACGTGTCTCCTGCAGTTAACAGAGTGAAGACTATAAAGTACTGTGACATTATTTACAGACCCACGGAGCACCTGTGGCTACAGTATGGCAGTTGGTGCACCTGTAGCTACAGTATGGCAGTTGGTGCACCTGTGGCTACAGTATGGCAGTTGGTGCACCTGTGGCTACAGTATGGCAGTTGGTGCACCTGTGGCTACAGTATGGCAGTTGGTGCACCTGTAGCTACAGTATGGCAGTTGGTGCACCTGTGGCTACAGTATGGCAGTTGGTGCACCTGTAGCTACAGTATGGCAGTTGGTGCACCTGTGGCTACAGTATGGCAGTTGGTGCACCTGTAGCTACAGTATGGCAGTTGGTGCACCTGTGGCTACAGTATGGCAGTTGGTGCACCTGTAGCTACAGTATGGCAGTTGGTGCACCTGTGGCTACAGTATGGCAGTTGGTGCACCTGTGGCTACAGTATGGCAGTTGGTGCACCTGTAGCTACAGTATGGCAGTTGGTGCACCTGTGGCTACAGTATGGCAGTTGGTGCACCTGTGGCTACAGTATGGCAGTTGGTGCACCTGTGGCTACAGTATGGCAGTTGGTGCACCTGTGGCTACAGTATGGCAGTTGGTGCACCTGTGGCTACAGTATGGCAGTTGGTGCACCTGTAGCTACAGTATGGCAGTTGGTGCACCTGTAGCTACAGTATGGCAGTTGGTGCACCTGTGGCTACAGTATGGCAGTTGGTGCACCTGTAGCTACAGTATGGCAGTTGGTGCACCTGTGGCTACAGTATGGCAGTTGGTGCACCTGTAGCTACAGTATGGCAGTTGGTGCACCTGCACTCCCCTGGTTACAATCACAATAAATTAAGCCCACCTGAAAACGTTGACACGGTGTTAGTTAGCTAACACACTGCATACATACTGTGCAACCCCCAGGGCTCCAGAGTGAATTAAACAGTGTGAAATGTGTCACGGATCTGCAATGAGCTATAGGAGGACTTTGTGCCCTAAAAGGAGCTGTGGTTTCTCTCTTCTCAGCGTGTTCTGTGAACGGGGGATGAGAGGAGGATAAGGGAAGGGAGGTGGCAGGTTGAGTGCTCGGCAGGGAAAGGATACTGCAGTGCCTTCATGTAGTTCTGGATGGCCAGCAGCCAGGCAGGGACAGACATGGAGGGCTTGAAGTTGGGGACCGATGGCACAGGGTGCTGTGGGATGACAAAGAAAGACTATGTTAGATTGATCTTGGTGGTGGTGGAAACATAAACATGTGGCAATATTGAAGGCCTTCTACTGTACAGTCATTGAGTCAGTCAAAACCAGAAAAACAAATGTGTGTGTGTGTGCATGTGCGTGTGCGTGTGTGTGTGTGGAGGAAGGTGACCCAGTAGACTAAACACTATGTAATTTCCTCAGGGTTGTTTCTCTTCTCAACAGAGCTGTTAAACAGAGCTTATCTGAGGAGTCTGGTGTCATGCTGAAGACAAACAGTTTAGCCCTCTGTCTCAGTCACACAAACCCTACTATGCTCTATTTGGAAAGCCTGAGGTGACGGATCAAACTAATGACAGAGTACCATGCCCTAAACCCAGAGGGAAGACATTTCCTTTCCAGGATATTAGTAATTCTAGTTAGTCATTGTTTGGTCTGTTTCTCTGATCAATCAATGGCGCACACACACACACACACACACACACACACACACACACACACACACACACACACACACACACACACACACACACACACACACTGATCCTTTCAACCAGGTTTGTGTAGTATCTGACTCAACAGAGAACAATACAGCCACTGGATCAGCCACAGGTACAGAGAAAGAGGGTGTGAGAGAGATAGCAAATGTGTATATTTTGTGTGGACAGGAAAAGAGAATCCCAAACCAATCAAGAGGATAAGATAACCCCAAACCAATCAAGGTGAAATGAGAGGATAAGAGAAACCCAAACCAATCAAGGTGAAATGAGAGGATAAGAGAAACCCAAACCAATCAAGGTGAGATGAGAGGATAAGAGAAACCCAAACCAATCAAGGTGAGATATAGGTCTCATCATCCCTCCACCCCCTACAGATAGGGCTCATCAGCCCTCTACCCCCTACAGATAGGGCTCATCAGCCCTCTACCCCCTACAGATAGATCTCATCAGCCCTCTACCCCCTACAGATAGGGCTCATCAGCCCTCTACCCCCTACAGATAGATCTCATCAGCCCTCTACTCCCTACAGATAGGGCTCATCAGCCCTCTACCCCCTACAGATAGATCTCATCAGCCCTCTACCCCCTACAGATAGGTCTCATCATCCCTCCACCCCCTACAGATAGGTCTCATCAGCCCTCCACCCCCTACAGATAGGTCTCATCAGCCCTTTATCTCCTACAGATAGTGATCTAAGCTCTCGCTCATCACACAGGCTAATTTCAAAAGCTTTAAATCAAAGCTGTGCAAATGAGTAAGCAAAAAACAGTCTAATATTCAGCAGTTAGTTGCGCTGGGTCTTATTTCTCAATAATCCCTCACACAATCCCCCAGCCAGCCCTATCTCCACTGTGGAGAGCCTGGAATGGAACATAATTCTGCTGGGTCAGGGAAGGAGTACAGGGGTATTTCTTTCTTCTCTCCCTCTCTTTATCTCTGAGGATAAGTGTTGACTGAGGAAAGGATTTCCTTGTGCTTGGTATCAAACATCTTCTCAAAGTGTAGCCAACCACATCACATATAGAAATGTAATAACACAGGGCCTCCCGGGTGGCGCAGTGGTCTAGGGCACTGCGAGACTCTGGGTTTTCCTTTCCTGTGGTGGTCCTCATGAGAGCCAGTATCATCATAGTTCTTGATGGTTGTTGCGACTGCACTTAAAGAAACATTCAAAGTCCTTGAAATGTTCTGTAATGACTGACCTTCATGTCTTAAAGTAATGATGGACTGTCGTTTCCCTTTGCTTATTTGAGCTGTTCTTGCCATAATATGGACTTGGTATTGTACCAAATATGGCTATCTTCTGTATACCACCCCTACCTTGTCACAACACAACTGATTGGCTCAAATGCGCAAAGGAAAGAAATTCCACAAATTAACTTTTATCAAGGCACACCTGTTAATTGAAATGCATTCCAGGTGACTACCTCATGAAGCTGGTTGAGTGAATGCCAAGAGTGTGCAAAGCTGTCATCAAGGCAAAGGGTGGCTACTTTGCAGAATCTCAAATATAACATATATTTGATTTGTTTAGGACTTTTTTGCTCAGTACATGATTCCATATGGGTTATTTCATAGTGTTGATGTCTTCACTATTATTCTACAATATAGAAAATAGTACAAATAAAGACAAGCCCTGGAATGAGTAGGTGTGTCTTTTGACTGGTACTGTATAAGACAAAAGCAGAAGACAAAATGTCCATCTCGCATGGAGTTATAAAGTGGGTCTTATTTTAGTTCTATTCTCATTTAGATGCAGTGTTAGTGTTGAGAGAGAGTTTACAGGAGCGCAACACACAATGCTCCCAATTCACCATGTGTAATTAGCTGTCTGCCTGCTCCTCTTTCTTCCTTTCCTTTTCTCCAATCTGAAGAAGAGGAGGGCGCCCTGCGGAGCTCAGAGAACTACCGGACCTAAAGGCAAGAGTGTGTGACTCAACTTAATTCCTTATTATAAAGGTGTGAAAGACTTCTTATTAAGAAAAGAGGACAATTACACAGAGGGAAATGAGGACAAGCTTTGAAATGTATATTTCAGCACCACAGTAAGTGGGATAGTATTAACACCTGGTGACCTGACTGAGCAAGGCTGGGGCTGGCAATGCATGGTCTGTCTGTCGACGTACCATACGTTCCTCACAGGTGGACAAGCGGGAATTAAAAGGTAGTTCAAAGAGGGATTTCTCCCTTTCCGTCCCGTCTGTCTGTTCCCCAGCTTTAGAGAGGTCGTGTGGGGGTCAAACAGGCCGCCCCCTGTGTAGTGACTCTAATCTAACTTTACTTCCCCAGGGGACATCACTGAAACCTGATAGCGACAGCCAAGATGTGACTGCAGCACCAAAGACCCTGGGCATCTGTCTCTCTCAAGAAGATAGTTGGGCATTGGTCAGAGACTAGTAGGCCTGTTCAGAGCATGATTGCTTACGGTTTTCATGTGATTACCATAAAGGTACCATAAAACATTAGATTGAACCTTCTCCCATTGGACTGCATGTGAAATAAAAACAAATACATTCAGTAGCACCACGTTTGGAGATCAGTTCAGACTAACCAAATCCTATTGTGATGCAATGAGGTGCACATGTGGTAAGTTTGAAACAGAATGGGAGGCTTTGGGCTGAAAGCCTGTTTTGTTTCCTGTAAAAAGCTTTTTGGAAAGTATTATGCCATAACAGATTATCCTAGACTCAAATCCGAGATGGTGGATTAGTTCGCTCACAACCAACCCCTTCAAATAATCAGGGCAAAGTAAGGGCACAGAGCTCACACAGTGGTGTTACCATTCCTGACATGGCATAGTAATGTTACCATAATATCAATAGAGCAGAACATAGAGAAATACAGTATTTCAGGAGACCGAGAGTCAAATCTGCTAACATCTTACCAACATGCCACATGGATGGGCCAGTGGAACCATGAATCAAGTTCCCAAAACAATGAATAACTACAGGTGAATACAGAAAACCCTTGCAAAAATTGCAAGGAATGAATGGATCACGAGGCACGCTTTAATCACACCTCCAGCCCTCAGAGCATGCTGCAGGTTGATGCTGTCTGACACTTCACAGGTTTCTCTCTGTAGCCTATAGCTCTGTATGCATACATGTGAGTTCCACAGACAGCAGTGCAATGCTCATTCGCTCCTCCACACAGTTACCCAGACACTGGCCCTGAGGTTATCCTTGAGCTGCCTGTAACACTGCAGAACACAACTACCATTCACCTATTCACAAAGGCATAGACTATTGATAGTGTTTGTGCTGGTTTATTATTGAGTGGAGAGGATTAGATGATGGACAATGGTATATAATGGAATGAGGGAAATCCCACAGTTACTGTTATTGTGGACTGCCAAAGGGTAGTTCATAAGACACTGAACATAAAAGCGAGTTTCACACTGTCCCTTGATGATGCAGCACCAAAGCAGCCCCTGGTCATAGCTCCAACAACTAGTGCAGAAGCAGCACCACGAATGGACACAGACCGTGGCAATTACAAAGGTTCCTGCGTGCATTGTTGTCATATGCTTTATATAGCTGACAGTGTGCTATGAGTTTGGGATTTGGCATCACATGCACTAATTGCCGGCGTACAAATGAGTAATGCTCCAGAGTCTCCTTTCTCAGCACAGTCCCACTCCCACCAGTGACAAAGAAAGAGGCTCTCAACACTGATTCCTGCTTGGTGACACTCAGTCCCGGTTATGTCTGGCCTCTGATGAAATCACTCCGGCAATGTGGTGTCCTGTTGGATGCCAGGGCAGGCTGAAATAATCTGCATGCCTTTTAATGCTTCATTCCTCAACAGGATAATCAGGGAAAGACTTTCAGGAGGAAATCTTCAACTCATCCTGTTATGGTTCTGTGAACGCTACTCTCTGTTATTATCGATGCATAGTGACTTTAACAACTCTACCTACATGTACATATTACCTCAATTACCTCGACTAACCGGTGCCCCCCGCACATTGACTCTGTACCGGTACCCACTGTATATAGCCTCGCTATTGTTATTTTACTGCTGCTCTTTAATTATTTGTTACTTTTATTTCGAACTTTCCGTAAGTATTTTCTTAAAACTGCATTGTTGGTTAAGGGCTTGTAAGTAAGCAATTCACTGTATGTGATTTGATGGATTCTTTGCATGGATGGAATTGCAAATGATATTTGTTGAATTGCAATTTGAAGCATATGTCAGTGTTGGTTATTACATGGTAATTGCACAGGATTTTTAGGACAATATCACTGCTTATCAGTCTAGCTTTGAGGCTATACTTACTTTGGGAAGGTATGCAGCATTCCTTATCTTGCTGACCATGTCTTGTCCATCAGGGTGTACTTTGGCTACATGAGTCCACATCCTCTCCCAAGTGACACCCTCAATGGGAAAACCAGTTCTGTTCACGTAAAAGAGCACACCCCCATCTTTCTCATCTTCTTCTCCCGATGAACGTCCAGCGTTGTTGGGGGTGCTAAGGGTGGCAGATTCAGCACCCGGGCTCGAGTTGCAGTACGTACTGCCACTGGTACTTTTGGATCGGTGCCTCCCCATCTTAGCTGCAGGTGAACAAGTGCTAGTGGCGTTGGGTCCAGTCATCGTTCAATTCAAAAGTGGAGGTCCCTGCAGATGGCAGCCCGTGATGATTCCACTTGCTTTTGTCAATAACCCAGAATTCCTATAACATGTTGCTGTACCAATATCCACTCCCGTACGTCCAGATAACGGATACTGCAATCACTCAAATAAACGAAATTAAGAAAAAAATCGCATATGTCAAGCTTTTTTAGGTAGAAATGCACCAGAAAAAATGTGCATTTCATATTCAGCTAAGCATAATCTTTACTCATTAAAAAGGCTGAAAGATGTCACCAAGTAATCAAACCGCAAAGCATAGCCTACTTAAATACCGCATAGTGTGTGGACCATTCATAACAATGTAGTTTGCTGGTTACCCGTAGTAGAATATTCACGGTTTGGCTCGCTCCTCTTTAACTTCATCCTTTGCTCAGAACACTGCCGGAACGTATGACCCCCACCGCTTGAGACAAGCCCTGTAATGCATTTCGATCCGTTCGTAGTCTACATATTTCCCCAATATCGAGTAGGCAATTCGAAAGCTTTGTCCTCATTATGAAAACTCCTCTTTGGCAATTTAGTCATCCATCACATGGTTAATATTTTGCTTAAATGATGTCACTATGTTGTTCTGTCTAGTAACCCCGGCAGCCAGACGCGTTCTAAATTATTTCATTGGGTGTAGCAACAAAGAGAGGCGGACTTAAGTAGAATTCATACCAAATAAGGAACTAATTCCTTGCTGTGATTGGTGGCGATAGCGGATGAGGGCGTCAACAAGTGAAATTTGCAACAAATTGATTTTTTTCTTTCTCACCATCGGTCAACACTTTTAAAGTCGTACTGTCATAAAGGTTGTTACAATGTAACAACTTCACACTGATTCAAGGTAACCAGTTGGTGTCGGACGTGAAATGGTCAGTGGCTATTCAGAAAGTAAACGTATGGACATACTTACATATTGTCCAAGATGATCAAAGGCTTGATTGTTAATGCATAGAAACAATAAATATTGTTAAGTGATAGGAGGACATTTTATTTATGTATCAAAATAGCCTACCCTAGCGGGATATCAAGGTTAGGCCTACTTGTTTAGACATGTGAGAATATGCACTCCAGCAACAGGCTAGTTGGTCAAATATGCACATATTCTGAACAATGTCAGCCAATTCTAATTGGGTTTTCTAACTTTCTCTACACGTTTTCAACCTAGTGCTAGCATTTCAATCACTTATGATACTGTCACAAAAACCATAATTTGTTGGACCATCAAGTTATTAGAATACAGTATGCTTATTAAATGTACTTGCATTAATGGTCACCACATGAGGAAACCGTTGTTACAATGTCTAAGTCATTACTACAACTCTTCTGTAACCACCTCATTGACTCCAGGTAATAAAACAGATGCAAAATAACAACAACCACTGACAATACTGAGCAGAATTGTTTTTTTATTGTATTGTTTTCACTTTCAACTGACATTATCTGCAGATAAGCAAGTATCCATGTGGCCCCTTTCCACTGACAAAACTCAAAGGACAAAAAAACTTAAGCAATACAAACACCTTAGTTTTACAGTACACTCAGGGGCACTTTGAAGGGATTGTGCAACATCATACACATTATATAGCAGCTGCAGTGTAACAGTGCTGGCACTGACTATACTGTGGATTACATTGCTAAATTATAATCAGGCTGTCAGAGACTTTAGATAGCGGCGTGTCAAAGTCACAAAATGCTAGATGGTTTATTGTCACATACACCAGATAGGTGCAGTAAAATGTGTGGTTTTACAAGGTCAGCCATAGTAGCACGGCACCCCTGGAGTAGGGTTACGTGCATTGCTCAAGGGCACATTGATGGATGTTCTACCTTGTCGGCTAGGGTATTCGAACCAGCAATCTTTCGGTTACTGACCTAACGCTCTAACCGCCAGGCTACCATATGGTGTATTGCACATACACTACACAACCAAAAGTATGTGGACACCGCTTCAAATGAGTTGATTTGGCTATTTCAGCGACACCCGTTGCTGAAAAGGTGTATAAAATCGAGTACACAGCCATGCAATCTCCATAGACAAACATTGGCAGTAGAATGGCCTTACTGAAGAGCTCAGTGACTTTCAACGTGGCACCATCATAGGATGCCATCTTCCCAACAAGTCAGTTCGTCCACATTTCTGCCCTGTTAGAGCTGCCGCAGGCAACTGTAAGTGCTGTTATTGTGAAGTGGAAACGTCTAGGAGCAACAACAGCTTAGCTGCGGAATTGGTAGGCCACAGAAGCTCACAGGATGGGACCGCCGAGTGCTGAAGTGCGTTGTGCGTAAAAATCATCTGTCCTCGCTCTCAACACTTACTAGAGTTCCAAACTGCCTCTGGAAGCAACGTCAGCACAATAACTGTCTGTCGGGAGCTTAATGAAATGGGTTTCCACTTGGTGGTGGAGAAATAATGGTCTGGGGCTGCATTTTATGGTTGGGACTAGGCCCCTTAGTTCCAGTGAATGGAAATCTTAACGCTACAGCATACAATGACATTCTAGACGATTCTGTGCTTCTAACTTTGGGGCAACAGTTTGGGGAAGGCCCTTTTCTGTTTCAGCATGACAATGCCCCCCGTACACAAAGCGAGGTCCATACAGAAATGGTTTGTTGAGATCGGTATCAAAGAACTTGACTGGCCTGCACAGAGCCCTGACCTCAACCCCATCGAACACCTTTGGGATGAATTGGAACGTCGACTGCGAGCCAGGCCCAACATCATTGGGCGAACTCACTAATGCTCTTGTGGCTGAATGGAAGCAAGTCCCGGCAGCAATGTTCCAACATCTAGTGAAAAGCCTTCCCAGAGTAGTGGAGGCTGTTATAGCAGCAAAGGGGGGACAACTCCATATTAATGCCCATGATTTTGGAATGAGATGTTCGATGAGCAGGTGTCTACATACTTTTGGCGATGCAGTGTAAATACTGTATATAATTAGTTCAGTTTGGATGTACTCATTCTTAATTAGGGACAAATAAGAATGAGTGTCTATGCAAGGATTCCATTTAATAACATTATTAATTTCAGTGGTCTTTGAAATATCAAGTGCTTGGTAAATGGAATACATCTTAAGTAAGATAAATAAATAATTGAGACATAACTACATTGCTATATAAGATGTAATAAGTTCATTATCAAAATTTTAAAAAAGTAATGAAATGTTATGAATGTCCATATAGAAATGGTACTTCTTCATTATTCAGAAGTAAGTAAAATGCTAGAAAAGAAAGGAAAACATCTGTCAACCAAATAAATATTTTTTCTCGTCATAAGTAGCTAAATAATAACATTCGCTCTGACACTCAAATATGAATAATTAAAAGCACATATCCTGCAGGAAGCAGGATAACATATAAACAAACGCCTGTGGATTGGATCTTCTGATTAATGATTGGACGAGAGGAATTATTCCTGTTAAAACAAAGGAAATACAAGAGCCAATATAGTGGTTTAGAAATGTGCTGGGAGATGGCTACTGGGCATAGTCCTTAAAGACACAGAGTGAGCTATATAAGCTCCTATGAAGGTTTGGAGATGTTTGAATTGTGATGCTACAGTCATTATGACTCCTGTTTGTGCTTCATCATCCACACAGCATTCTTAGTATTTCCACAATATCCCTCTAGGTGGCGCTGCTATACCATTAGCTACCTATCTCGGCAGAACAATTATCTGTGCCATGTATTCAACAAACGTATCAATGTTTTAACACTCTCAAAAGCATTCATGTTAGTAATATACAGAAAAGTAGACTGTGCATGTTGCACATTTGCCATATGCCTTGCACCTTGTGTGTCATATTTGGTCCATATTTGTACGAATGGCTAAAATCTCAAGACAAGAAGTAACAATGATCATCCTCACAGGCCAAGGCAGGTCAGAGATCCTACATTCTATGCTCCCGTGTGGTTCTGTATAATGCCTTAAATAGGTTTAAATTAAGCACCACTTCATGAACCAGAGATGATGGTGATTGTAGAGACAGTAGTGGATCATCAAGCAGAAGAAGCAGGGGGACTATGGGAAGTCTGAAAGGTGTATTTGGGTGCTTATAGTTTTACCTGTCTGTAAACAAATCATGGCTCGGCTAAAACCACTACAGTAAAAACATTATCATAATAACACATTACAAGATACAATCCAGAGAAAAGGGAGATTTCAAGTAACCTCAGGAAACTCTGTGGAATGCGCTGTAGGCCTCCGAAATGTTCAGTAGATTGTTAAGCGACCTCTTTGGGTTACAGTGAGGTCTCCTGGGAAAAGCTGACTGATGTTTCCATCTTGGCGCCATTGGTTGGCTTGTCTGATAGGCACTTAGTAGTGACCTAAGACAAGAGGAGGAAGATATCTTTAATTAAAGTCTTACATAGTCATTTCATGAGAAGAGTCTTCTCATCACTCAAGTGGCTAGTAACAATGGCATAAGCCAATCACTGTTCATTAAACCAACACAGTGAGGTGCATAATCACAGAGCCAAATTCTAGCATCATAGGGCATCTCAACTGCCTGAAGACTTTTTATTAAAAGGTTTTATTTTCTTTCACTCTGCTCTCTGCATGATACAGTTTCACATTAGACAAAGACTGTTCTGTCTTTTGATGTTTACCGGGGTCTTGATGTGGGCAATCTCATGACATATGAGACAGCTTCAAAATGGCTGTCAATGTGAAAGAACAAGCAGACTAGTGACCTGACCTCTGTCTTGTGATACATCATTCAAGGAAAAGGTCACAAGTGATTGAGGGGGTTGACTTTTCAGCAGAAAGAAAAAAGAAAATCTCTCTGAGGGAAAAGGAGAGAACGTGACTTACTGCTTGAAGAGTTTTGCTGTCAATGCCCATGTTGACATTGTTCCTTTTCAGTTCTGATTTTATTAAGGCTGAAACAAACAAAATAAAGTAATTAAGAGAGCCTCAAACAATATATAAACATAAACATTTGTGGCGTAGCCTTCATAGCATTGTTATGTATTTTATTGTATTCTCAGTCTGTTTCAGTTTTCATAGCAGAAGGTGAATCATATGGAAGACATCCATACTCCACAGAACAGAGCAGAACAGATGAGTGCAGAATAGATCAGAGCAGGGAACCAACCAACCTGTGAGAAAGATACCCAGGAAGATCCAGACACAGAGGAACAGGTTCCCTGCCAGGGGCCTATAGTTTGTTGTCAGTTTCCCCTGGATCAAAGTGAAAAGAATCCCAAAGATCTGAGGGAAGAAGGTGATATGAGAGTGAGAAAACATTGGACACCTGTATTTTCTCAAGGGTATACAAGCATTATACTGACTGACAAAAAAGATTGTCTTCCCACTTGGCAGAGAAGCTTAAAATGTATGAAGAATCAGAATAGAAAGTATATACTGTGTGGATATATACTTGTTTGAAAATGGGAGTGGTTAGGGTAAGGTTAAACAATATACGGTGAAGAGGAGGACACATTTTGTGTTTGTATGAGAACGCACAAAAGTATTTACCTGAAAAAATCTCTGGAGGCAGTCACACAAACAATGAAAAAGACTTGTGATTGTTAGCACGTGTTTGGGGCTTACCTGTGCAAAAGCATTAAGGAGACCAGAGGATGTCCCTTCTGATTCAGGATATGTAATTTCAACCCCAAACTCAAAGCCAAGCGGAAGGTAACCTGTCATGAAGAACCTACAGAATGACAAAATCATATCAGTGAACCATGGCTGCCCTCAGGGAAAACAGACGGCTTTATCTCGATGCCGTTGTTTTGGTTGAACATAGCCTCTGGCCACCACATAAGTAATAAAGTGGCATTGTGCGTGTGACTGTTTACCTTCAAAACATACAAGAGCAAGAGGAACTAGTGACAAAATAAGCAACGACAAGAAAAGGAGGTGCCTGTTTTTTTAACGCCATACTGTTCACTAGATCTTCCTGTTGGCACAATGTGCAACACTGGCAATTACAACTTTATTACTTCTTAATTATCATTTCAAGCACTTATTTACAACTTTAGAACAAACCAGGTCGTCATTGTCGACAAGAACGTGTTCTTAATTGACTTACCTGTATAAATAAAGGTGAAACAATAAAAAAATACAAAGAAGGGTTATCTTACCCCAGCACCCCAGCAGTGAAGAACACCAGGTAAATACGGTTGAGGTTCAGAGTGAAGCTGAACAGCACCATACCAATGAAAGACAGGATGTACACTATCAGAGTGGTCATTCTGAGGAACAAGCACAGGACAGAACATAGTTGGGAATAAAAGTGGATGTTCTATACAGAGGCTCACAATTGAAGAGGGAAAAGGCCGGTAATCATGGGCAGGGAAAATGTACAACGTCACTCTTACGTTCATCATTCTCTCTATGTCTCAGGGACTTACTGCACATAGCCCATATAAGTTGACTTTGTTATGAATGACTTCATAGCTTGCTGAAAATGTCACTGATTCTAACCATTGGTTTCATACCCAACCCAGCACCTGTATGAATAGCATATCAGAACACATCACAGTTCTCCAGAGGATAATAAGTTAAGCAGAGGGCGACTTTCAGAGCAAATGAGAATGCTGAGTCATGTGAGAAATCTCCCTAAATCTGATTACTCAAACAGAGTTGCATTAAGAGTATGTTACTACAAACCTGTGTTAATTGGATCTGAACTGGCAGGACATCATTTTTGGAACGTGCAGCAGGCTGCTTATCTAAAGGATGAGTTGGAACTCATACACTTCAGTTTGTCTTTACAACACTTCCCTTTCTAGTAACCGCAGAGTACTGTATGTCCACAAAAAAGCCACCGCAGCGCACAAACCGTAAGGTTTTAGATAGACATACTGTAACTGCCTTCTGCAACTCACAATTGCATCATGTGCAACATAGTTTAGTAACTGTGTCACCGAAGAATGCAGTGATTTATGTCACTGGCAGTTGGGCTTGGGGACGGTACCTACTTGTAGGTTTTGGTGTGGTCCAGCCACAGTCCACAGATGATGGAGCCCACCATTCCAGCCACCACCAGGGTCAGGCCAATCCTGCCTGCATTCAGCTCCTGGTTCTGGGGTGAGGAGGTTGATGTTAGTGGAGGGTACAGCAGGCTTGTCCTGGGACATGCGTCCCACTATCATATTCGCATGAAGGGCCACCCACCAAAAAAGGGCCACCACTCATCAGAAAAGCCATTCCGTGACCCAGGAAACAAAACTGCAAAGTTTCAACATCATTACATAGATAGCTTTTTGAATATGTGGTTCAAGACTTGTAAAAGTTTCAAATTAGTTCAATATTATGCATCAGAGGTACAATTTCGAAATCGCATTTTGGGTCATTTCTCCCAGCAACATTATGAGGTTGACATGTCACACATGTGACCCTGTTCATGCTTACAGAAAGCAACATATTTATCGGAACAGAGGAATCCCAAAATAACAAAAGATTAGAAGTTGTTTAAACGTGCTAAATGAATTTTTCTCAGACGCCAAACCAGCGCTTTTTGTAGCTGTCGGCACCTTGAATGTTTTGTGAGCTGTATTAGCTAGCGAACGCTGTGCTGTCTTTAGTTTGGCTAGCAGGAAAAACAAAGCAATGATGGCCTTGTAGGCTAAATATATCTTCAATTAACTTCAATTAACTGAGAAAACCAATGCACCTGGTTGAAATATATTTCCTTATTTCAGGGTTCATCTGGATCAGTGAAGGACGGGTAAAGTGTTCCTTGACCTTATGCAAGGGCGAACACTGAACGGACAAATAGTTCTCTGTTCTGTGTGCCAGTGTGCAACAAAAGTAACCAAGGTGAAAAATGGCAACGTCAGAACGTTGCTAGGGAAATTACCCTGTGATTTCGATGCTAAATATAGTAACTTTGATTAAAGATTGCAGTTTTACACGTTCTGAATGAGACAGTGTTCCTGTTCATAACATTATCTATATGTTTGATGGGTGGCTCTTGGACTAACATGGCTAAAGCGGAAAAACTCACCAGAAGCGGGGCAGGCAGAGCAAGCAGAGATAGGCAAATGGAAAGGACAGGACAGGCAGAACAGTGACTACATGCTAGCAGGATAGTCCATAACTCCAATCATCTTTGCTGATAGGGATGTTCGGTTTCCATACATGGATGAATTGGTCTAATTTACCATGTATGGTAAAGCCTCAACCCATAGCTACCTCTTCCAGTTCAAATGAGCTCTAAAAAAACGTTAATAATGACAACATTTGTATTGTTTTTTCGTGTGTGACTGCAGCGCCTGCGATAAAACGCAAAAATAGAGACACTTTCTCACTGAGCGAGGCGTCAAATCAGACAACCCACCCGCCCTCAGTTGGGTCATTATAATTCAAAACAACGCATTCAAAAATAGATCACATACACCCCTCGCATGCTTGCCTTTGGTGAGTTTAGGCCATAAGCTAAAACTGGAGGCTCAAGAGGACACCAGACAAAAAAAATGGCCTGGATGCATGCATACTTTAGAAAGGACAGCCGCACGCTCTAGGAGCTCAGATGCAATACTTTAATAACCAACGTTCGACAGCCAAGCTGGATGCACGTACAGTATAACCTTAAAGCTGGTCACATGGTCTGTCGGTTTAGGGGGTACAGTTCAGGGATTTATGGAAAGTCTGGTGGGAAAGTGATGTTTACCTCCTTTGACATTTTACAGTGAGAGGAGGCTGCTACTAGAGTTCACGGAATGTTGCTTGTCTTTCAGTCTTTCAACCAACCCTGACTGTCTCTCTCCTCCAAGGGTAGCAGGCATGCGTGAAAAGTGGTTCTGAACTACAAACAGGAGACAATGGATTCGTGCCCTGTCGTGGTTTGAGCTCTCATTTAACTCCATCTGTTTACAGAGAAAGCCTTTTCCATTAAGTGTGTTACTTTTGTGCCGTTCCAGAGCTTGTGTTTGATCTAGCTATGCATGTAGTAAATCAACCCATCAAATAATCCTGATTTTCCGTAATTGGAACACACATTTTGTCCTCCACTTACCTCGTAACAAGCCATAATCATCTGATTGAGAAGTGTTGACACAGAGTAGAAAGAACCAGTCATGATACCTAAAAGAAAATGTATTTATTTGACTGTTTTATCCCGACATAGTGATAAACTTCAATAATCTGTATAGTACACACAAAACCATGAAGTTTAACTGAACAACAACAAAAGAAACTCAAATTCAAGAAAGGATTAGCTAATAACCGGACTGAGCACCGACTGAGCAGTCAGTCTGCCTTGGGGTGTATGGGGTTAAAGACAGAAGGATCTCATAATGAACAACTATGCCCAGGAAACAATCAGTGGAATGGACAGAATGCTACAACAAGAGACTTCGAAGGACAGCACACAGGACAATTGGCCTAGCCCCAGATCTGTGTGTGCTTTGGTCAACACCTCAAACTTTCATTGTCATGTCATAAACTTTGTGACGACAACAAACACAATAGATGAGTTAGCTAAAGCACAGACCTGAGTCCAGGCTACTGGCAAGTAGTCAGGTGTCTCACCATAACTTTTCAGAAGCTTTAGGTTACTGCATGTAATACAGAAGTAATACCATAGTTATAGTGTAGTTACAAGATAAGGTGTAAGATAAGGAAAGATTATAAGTCAGGTGTCTCACCATAACTGATGAGCAGTAGGATGAAAGGTTTGTTCTTGAACAGGTTGATGATGGACTGTCGGTAGGAGTAGTCTTCAGGAGCACAGTCAAGTAGGACAGCCTGAGCTTGGCTGGGAGGTAATGGGGGTCTGTCGTCCATGACTAGGAGCAAAGAGACACAGACAACATCAACACATTTGTCTGGAAAGTAGTGGGGGTCTGTATTTTATGCCTCGGAGAGAAGTGGCATAGTCAACACTAACACTGTATTTACAGTTTTACAACATAATGGACAAGTGTTTCTCTGTTTCTTGCTTCAAAAGCACTCAGTAGCATATGACTGCAATGACTCCTATGCAATCCTGGTTTACAGTGGTATGTTTGAATGGTTGGTATGTTTGTATGGTATCCGTAGCCTGTGGAAAATATAAGTGCAGTCGTCTGGACCTATGGAGTTTGTTGCTACAGTGACTAAGATGTGCTGTCCACCGTGTGCATTTCTGCAGAGTACCATTCCAGATGGCCTGACAAGGCTCGTCTCAACTGAATTACCAATTACAGTCAAGATGAACAGAGCAGTGGAGACTACAGCCGTCCCATAAAACATAACGCTGATGTTGTGTCCCATGAGCTCTATGTCTTCCACGGTGTTGGGGACCAGGACAGGGGGAAGTAGGAAGCCA
This sequence comes from Oncorhynchus nerka, assembly GCF_034236695.1. Taxonomy (NCBI): domain Eukaryota; kingdom Metazoa; phylum Chordata; class Actinopteri; order Salmoniformes; family Salmonidae; genus Oncorhynchus; species Oncorhynchus nerka. The sequence continues at coordinate 32,909,536 of NC_088408.1, forward strand.
ATAGCAACGCCCAGCTAAAGAGGGATCAGACAAATCCATCAAAATACAGAAATGTCCTTTTTATACAGCAGTAAAACATGTACACAGCATTAGCCTGTAGCGTTTACAATGTGATTAGGCTAAAGGATTCATTAGGAGACCCTCATCACGTGACTCAATAGGCCTACACACCTGGTTACCCAGCACGGCTGTTGCACATGCGGTAGACACCTCCTTCGGGCCAAACCACACTGATGCAATCCTAGAGGGCAGCCCGAGGATGAAGACTTGGGCTACGGAACATATTATCTGTGCAGTCACTGTTACACCGAAAAGATCGGGCCGGACGCTGGCGCATTTCACCCACGCACCGACGCAGTTCAAACCCGCGCCCATAAGGGCTGTCAATTTCAGTCCTTTTTTATCCAGTAACCATGTTGCGGGGAAGATCAAAGGCACATACGCCACCATGTATACAATTGACAGCCAATCGATCTTGTCGCTGGATACATTGTAGAAGTGGGCGAAAATGTTGGTGATGATGCTGTACTGGATCCATTGAAATGCGTTGACGAGGGAGTAGAGGCTGAACACAGCTAAAACAGCGAATCTTTTCCAAAAGAGCTTTGTTTCGATACATTTTTCATCTCCAGGAAGCATAGCCTGTTTCTCATCTGGAGGTATCTCCTGTTCCAACGCCTTCGAGTCCAGTTCTGTCAGATGTGCCGCTCCATTCGTTAGGTCGGAGTACTGATCCCCGGTTAGGACTACTCCGTTATGCACCGGCGTCTTGATGTCTATTTCAGATGCGTTGTCAAGCCGCAAATGCTCCTGTACTAACTCGCCAGCCACCATGATGCTGGGCCGACGTTGCCTATCTCTCTATACCTTATAGTCAGGAAGTACGTTTACACAAAATAGGGCAGAGCCAACATTCAGTTAGTAGGTAATACAACAACTATTCATACCGTTTAGAAAAGTCCCTTTAAAAATGTTGTTGGCTATCTGTATTATTGGCTCTCATATAAAGCGCCTTCTTTCGCATGGTAGCCTATGTCGGTGGCGCTTTAGTGGATGCGCAGGGGATGGGGGCAGGGTGCATTTACATCACACAACTCACACATGGAGGCCTTCCGATGATGACTCTGACCAATCAAAATGCAGGATTTGGAGGGCTCTCCGGAGGGTAGGTGTTATAGTAGCCCTAACTCTACAGTACGGCTATATTCGCACCGGTCTCTATGCATGGTAGATGAAGAAAAAATATTGTGATAATAATTTGCTGTTTATTCAAATAAACTGCATAATTTCCTAAATAGCATTGAGGTTGTTCAAAGGTGGTATCGTTCGTTAGTGACACATGGTCTCCTCAATTATCTCTCCCTAATCCTAATCTTAGTTAAATCCAGTCGGCCTGCCTAGTTTATTGGACACTCGCACTAGAAAGCTAACGTTTAGACAATGTGTAATGAAACCATCCACCTCAATGACATTGGCCTAAAAAAATATATTTGCTCAGTTAATTGTAGGCCTTAATAGCTACAACAGATGTATAGATGGGATGTTACACTTGTATTAGGCCAGGGGTCTTCCAAACGTGGGTCTTCAACTCATCCTCAGATTTACCCATTTTCAAAAGGTTACTTTTCAAGAGCCAGTGGCACACGTAACTCACTTCCACCCTATCATTAGGAATTATAATCATTTAGTAATTTAATTGGATCTTTACGATGTCACATTGGATCTGTAAAATGTTGTTGCGCGAAATTCTCAGGTTTCAAAATCGACGGAGGCCGCAGCGGGGTAGAAGGCACAACAAAAAAGCGCCCATTACAACACCTCATTATACACCACATAATTTGGCTGCTATTTGCTATAGCGCAGTGGCGACCCATCATTCAGGGCAGGTGGAGCAGAACCCCAGCTGTTTTAGCCCCACCTGTGTAGCTATATATATATATATATATATTTGGCCTGTTTTGCATGTTATTTTGGCATTCATCTGTGTCACATATCAGTTTGCTAACAATGTCAAAAACAAAATGCAGTGCATTCTGAAAGTATTCAGACCCCTTGACTCTTTCCACATTTTGTTACTTTATAGCCTTATTCTAAAATGGTTTCAATAGTTTTTTTCTCATCAATCTGCACACAATACCCCATAATGACAAAGTAATTTGAGGAAATGTATTAAATATAAAAAATGAAATATCACATTCACATAATTATTCAGACCATTTGCGCAGTACTTTGTTGAAACAGTGATTACAGCCTCAAATCTTCTTGGGTATGACGTTACAAGTTTGGCACACCTGTATTTGGGGAGTTTCTCCCATTATTTTCAGCAGATCCTCTCAAGCTCTGTCAGGTTGAATGGGGAACGTCGCTGCACAACTATTTTCAAGTCTCTCCAGTGATGTTCGATCAGGTTCAAGACCGGGCTCTGGCTGGGCCACTCAAGGACATTCAGAGGCTTGTCCCGAAGCCACTCCTGCTCTGTCTTGGCTGTGTGCTTAGGGTTGTTGTCATGTTGGAAGGTGAACCTTGGCCCCAGTCTGAGGTCCTGGTGCTCTGGAGCAGGTTTTCATCAAGGATCTCTCTGTACTTTGCTACATTCATCTTTCCTTCGATCCTGACCAGTCTCCCAGTCCCTGCGCTTAAAAACATCCCCACAGCATGATGATGCCACCACTATGCTTCACCACAGGGATGGTGCCAGGTTTCCTCCAGATGTGACGCTTGGCATTCAGGCCAAAGAGTTCAATCTTGGTTTCGTCAGACCACAGAATCTTGTTTCTCATTGTCTGAGAGTTCTTTAGGTGCCTTTTGGCAAACTCCAAGCGGGCTGCCATGTGCCTTTCACTGAGGAGTGGCTTCCGTCTGCCACTCTAATATAAAGGCCTGATTGGTGGAGTGCTGCAGAGATGGTTGTTCTTTTGGAAGGTTCTCCCATCTCTACTGAGGAACTCTGAAGCTCTGTCAGACTGAACATCAGGTTCTTGGTCATCTCCCTGACCAAGGCCTATGTCCCCTGATTGCTCAGTTTGGCCTGGCGGGTAGCTCTAGGACGAGTCTTGGTGGTTCCAAACTTCTTCCATTTAAGAGGATGGAGGCCTCTGTGTTCTTTGGAACCTTCCGTGCTGCAGAAATGATTTGGTACCATTCCCCAGATCTTTGCGTCGACACATTCCTGTCTCAGAGCTCAACAGACAATTCCTTCGACCTCATGGCATGGTTTTTGCTCTGACATGCACTGTCAACTGTGGGACCTTACATAGACAGGTGTGTGCCTTTCCAAATCATGTCCAATCAATTGAATTTACCACAGGTGGACTCCAATCAAGTTGTAAAAACATCTCAAGGATGATCAATGGAAACAGGATGCACCTGAGCTCAATTTCGAGTCTCATTACAAAGGGTCCGAATAATTATGTAAATAAGGTATTTCTGTTTTATTTTTAAAAATGTATTTTAAACATTTTTTTCTTTGTAATTATGGGGTATTGTGTGTAGATTGATTAACCATAAAAAAAATGTAATCCATTTCAGAATAAGGCTGTAATGTAACAACATTTGGAAAAAGACAAGGGGTATGAATACTTTCGGAATGCACTGTATATTGAGTTAATAAAGCCGCATACAAACGTGGTCTCTTTTTTGCTTTCTTGAATAAGGCAGGGTCCAAAATGCAGGTGTTTCAGCCTAGCTCAGTGCTTTTTGTGGTTGAGGGGCAGCCATCAGAAAATACAACGCATATGTGTTTGTAATCTTCTCTAATTGCACAGTGATTGGTTGAGTGTTCTATCACTCATGGGGACACTACGTCACTACAGAATCTACAGCGCGAGCTAAGCAATTCAAGACCCCTTAGGTGCTGGCTTACATTTACATTCAAAGTCCCCATCCAAGAAGGCTCATTGTCCAACAGATAAAGATCATTGACCAACAGATAAAATTATGTGAAATCACATTATATCTACCATAGCGTTGATTGGACTGATCATGTCAACATCATACTTTCAAAATATTAGCTAGCAAGCTTGACAAGCAGTCATCATCATGAATTATGTCAACAATCTACTGGAAAATCATTTATAAACTTTTTTATATGAAGAGAAATTATGGATAAAACGTATCGGTGCTCACCGGACATTGGACATTAAACATTACACAAGAAGTCAGAAATCGCAACTTCAACAATGAGTGGTTTGGAAGGAATCAGTGGCTAACTGCAAGCGTTGCAAAGCAATCACTATTTTGCGTCCTCTGCCTGCTATTTGGTGGAGAGGGTGTGTGGTCCAAGTCTGGATTTAAGGATTTAAAACATCTATCGCATAAGAGGATAAACATTCACACACAACACCATGGGCCAGAGAATTCGGTCAATCCAGCATGACTTCTACCGCTTTCAAAACAACTGGAAACTCGGAATTGGGAAATCTCAGACTTCAGTGAGTTCAAAACAACTGGGAACTCAGAACAAAATGAGCTCCGACTGAGAAAATAGGTTTTGAATGGTCATCCAACTCAGAATTCCAAGTCGGGAAATCAGGCCTCTTTCTAGAGCTCCAACCTGAAGATCACCGACATCATGATTTTTTTCCATATTTCCCAGATGTCATGAAAGCACCATGCATCCAGAGAATGTGTCACGCCCTGACCTTAGTTATCTTTGTTTTCTTTATTATTTTGATCGCTGCAGCTGTACATAGTCTATTGGTAAATAGCCCACCCATTTTCACCTACCTCATCCCCATACTGTTTTTATTTATTTACTTTTCTGCTCTTTTGCACACCAATATCTCTACCTGTACATGACCATCTGATCATTTATCACTCCAGTGTTAATCTGCAAAATTGTAATTATTCGCCTACCTCATGCTTTTTGCACACATTGTATATAGACTCCCCCCCCCTTTTTTTTCTACTGTGTTATTGACTTGTTAATTGTTTACTCCATGTGTAACTCTGTGTTGTCTGTTCACACTGCTATGCTTTATCTTGGCCAGGTCGCAGTTGCAAATGAGAACTTGTTCTCAACTAGCCTACCTGGTTAAATAAAGGTGAAATAAAAAATAGGTCAGGGTGTGACAAGGGTGGTTGGTTTAGTTTTTGTATTGTCTAGGTGTTTTTTGTATTTTCTAGTTGTTTTCTTGTCTAGGGTTTTTTGTACATCTATGAGGTTTTGGTTTGTCTAGGTATATATAGGTCTATGGTGGCCTGAATTGGTTCCCAATCAGAGGCAGCTGTTTGTCGTTGTCTCTGATTGGGGATCCTATTTAGGTTGCCATTTTCCATGTTGGTTTTGTGGGTTATAAAATATTTCAAATGGTCGGCTATCTGCGTCTCTCTTCCTCTGTGCTGACTTAAAGAAGAGTAAAGTTAAGGCCTCAACATCTTGCTGAATCGTCTGTACCAACAGCTATCAGAATTTCTGTGTCCATTTTGAAAGTGCAGAACGAATAGGCCTACCTCGTCGCAGCACGTTTGCATGCACTTGCTTATACTTGGAGCTAAGTGTTAATGGTACAAGAACAAACTTTATGAATTTACTCAACATAATGTACTAATGTTTGTATGGTGCAAAAGTCAAAACTCTATGTTGGCGTTCATTATTATTGAAGGAGAATGTGATTCTTATCGACTTATCCACAAGTAGTCAGTAGAAACCACATTTGTTTCTGCAAGTCAGGCATATCAGCTATGATTTTTTTTAAAGCAGTAAATGAGGCTGAATGAACTGTTTCGCTGCCAGACGAGGCTCTGCTGATGGCCAGGTGTAGCCATAGTAAGGAGTCACTCCATGGTGTTGAAGGAAAGCTCCACTGTCAGGAGAGCATTTTGTACTGTAGGCCTTAACAGTTTTTGGGCACCGTTTTTCACCGTTACAGCAATTCATTTTTTTGTGTGTTTTGTTGTGTAGTGGCTTTGCTGGCATGCATCTAAAAAAATTTTTTGAGTTTGCCCCACCAATATTTACAAGCTGAAATTACCACTGCTACAGTGGTGTTAGAAAGCTTGGTTATGGGAATGAACAGAGAAGATACATTTTGACTGTCATTTGCAAATCGTCTGCGACTTCAAGTCACTCCAGGGCAGAGACTCCGGAGCAACGGTCCGTTTTGGACAGCAGGACACCAAATACCAGGCACAAAGACGTAAACATTGCCATCGTCATAGCCATTGATTGCTGATTTTATGTGTGACCATAGACATTGATGTTAGTGTCTGCTGACTGTCAGGATTTCTGGATTATGCTATGACATGTTTTTCCCACCATGAACGTGGTCTTTAAAATTCTGCTCAAATTGAAACCATGTGATGGCTAATAATAAAAACTCATGGATAGTGACATTTTTATATTTTTCAAGGGCCACCTGGTATGACCAGAGGAGCAAAAGACCCACATTGGCCCGAGTGGCGCAGCGGTCTAAGGCACTGCGTCTCAGTGCAAGCGGCGTCACTACAGTCCCTGAATAGAATCCAGGCTGAATCACATTAGGCCATAATTGGGAGTCCCATAGGGCGGTGCACAGCTGACTGGTGTGTTTACGGGAATATTCAATCTCTCCCTATCCCAGTCTGCTGTCCCCACATGCTTCAAGATGGCCACCATTGTTCCTGTACCCAAGAAGGCAAAGGTGACTGAACTTAATGACTATCGCCCTGTAGCACTCACCTCTGTCATCATGAAGTGCTTTGAGATCATGAAGTGCTTTGAGAGAGAGAGATGAAGTGCTTTGAGGCCAAGAATTATATCACCTCTACCTTACCTGCCACCCTAGACCCACTTCAAATTGCTTACCGCCCCAATAGATCCACAGACGATGCAATCGCCATCACTCTGCACACTGCCCGATCCCATCTGGACAAGAGGATTCCATATGTAAGAATGCTGTTTAGTGACTATAGCTCAGCATTCAACAACATAGTACCCTCCAAGCACATCATTAAGCTCATGGCCCTGGGTCTGAACCCCGCCCTGTGCAACTAGGTCCTGGACATCCTGATGGGCCGCCTCCAGGTGGTGACAGTAGGAAACATCACCTCCACTCCGCTGATCCTCGACACTGGGGCCCCACAAGGATGCGTGCTCAGCCCCCTCCTGTACTCCCCGCCTCCAACTCAATCATCAAGTTTGCAGAAGACACAACAGTAGGATGCTTAATTACCAACGATGACGAGACAGCCTACAGGGAGGAGGTGAGGGCTCTGGGAGTGTGGTGCCAGGAATATAACCTCTCACTCAACGTCAACAAAACAAAGGAGATGATCGTGGACTTCAGGAAACAGCAGAGGGTGCACCCCCTATCTACATTGACGGGACCGCAGTGGAGAAGGTGGAAAGCTTCAAGTTCCTTGGCGTACACATTACTGACAAACTGAAATGGACCACACAGACAGACCGTGTGGTGAAGAAGGTTCAACCCTCACAAACTTTTACAGATGCACAATTGAAAGCATCCTGTCTGGCTGTATCACCACCTGGTACAGCAACTGCACTGACCACAACCGCAAGGCTCTCCAGAGGGTGGTGCGGTCTGCCCAATGCATTACCGGGGGCAAACTACCCACCCTCCAGCACCCAATGTCACAGGAAGGCCAAAAGATAATCAAGGACATCAACCACCCGAGCCACTGCCTGTTCCCCCCGCTGTCATCCAGAAGGCGAGGTCAGTACAGGTGCATCAAAGCTGGGACCGAGAGACTGAAAAACAGCTTCTATCTCAAGGACATCAGAATGGGCTCCCGAGTGGCGCAGCGGTCTAAGGCACGGCATCTCAGTGCAAGAGGCGTCACTGCAGTCCCTGTTTCGAATCCAGGCTGCATCCCATCCGGCCGTGATTGGGCTCACAATTGGCCCAGCATTGTCCGGGTTTGGCCGGGTTAGGCTGTCATTGTCAATAAGAATTTGTTCTTAACTGACTTGCCTAGTTAAATAAAATAAGAATAAATACAAATTAAACAGTCATCACTAGCCCATTAGAGGCTGCTGTCTATAGGCATAGACTAGAAATCACTGGCCACTTTAAGGAATGGAACACTAGTTACTTTAATAATGTTTACATATCTGGCATTACTCATTTAAAATGTATATACTGTTGTCTATACTTCTACGGTATATTAGTCACTTAATAATGTTTACATACCTTGCATTACTCATCTCATATGTATATACTTTATTCTATACTATTCTACTGTATCTTAATCTGTTCTGCTCTGACGTCGCTCGTCCATACATGTACACAGTCCTAATTCATTCCTACTTAGATTTGTGTGTATTTTGTAATTTGTTAGATATTACTGCACTGTCAGAGCTAGAAGCACAAGCATTTCGCTACACCCGCAATAACATCTGCTAATCACGTGTATGTGACCAATAAAATTTGATTTGATTTGGCCCAGCGTCATTAGGGTTTGGCCGGGGTAGGCTGTCATTGTAAATAATAATGTGTTCTTCACTGACTTGCCTAGTTAAATAAAGGTTAAATAAAAATAGACCTATGAACCAGAGGAACAAAAGGCCCATCTGGTATGAACCTGAATTAAATGGCACTTCAATTATACATACAAGGGTCCATCAACATGCACAAACACCAGTCTCCATTTCATTTCACTATTTCATTTTCAGAGATACAGCATGAGAGAACACAATATGAATTCATTTACAAAAAGCCAAGAATTAGACCTATACATTTAGTGTGATGTGTGTGACCCAAGGAACAATCGGAGGGCATTCTCTGTGCTGGCATGAATAACCATTTGAGGTGTGATTACATTGACTTGAGCAATGCACTCACAGACAAGAAGTGTGTTCTTAAGTTCATTCCTGTACTGGAGAGGGGAGATATATAATACATTTAACGATTCAAAACAACCAGGTTGCTGCTTTCCATAATGTTGCACTCCAAATGATGATAACCCACATGTTTTTCTGCTTCCAAGACAAGAGAGTCTGTCTCCAGACACAGGTGTTCCAATGGAATCCGTTTTGGCTCTCTGTTACAACACAGTAACAACACAGTAACAACACAGTAACAACACAGTCATTATGAGGGGACTCAACGGGAACTATCAAAAATCATGTCTGGTTTTATCACACCATACGGCCGTTTCAGAGTTTTATGCACACAGCATTTGGCAAAGTGAAAGCAGCCTTTAACCATTTTTTAAAACTTGAAACAAGATCTTTATATGCATATTCAAAGATCAAGGGCTTAGAAAAGGTAAGGGATTTCTATAACAATGAGGACATACAGTACTGAGAGATTACTGGATTACTGCAGGTTAATGAACAACTATCGCTCACCTGTTCATTCCTGCAGAGACAGCTGGAGAGAAGGAGAAGAAGTACCCTGCCTGCACTTCTTCCACGGCCACTGATGCCTTCTAAAAACACATTCATCACTTCAGCAGTCAGGCAGTCCTCTTATGCAATCCTGATTTTAATACACCCACACTGTTCTTTCAGAGTATCTATGGTGACCTTTGCAGCTGATTGGGAATGGATGTTCCTGCGTCACAGAGGAAATGCCCTCAACTTTGGTTACACAACAAGAAACGGTCAGGAGAAATATACTGGTTACAAATAATAACGCTCCCTAATATCCAGTTACAGTGAGACATTCCATGCAAAGCCTGTTCTTATCCCTGCCAAGGACACTGCTCACTGCACTTGCCCACAATCTGATAACATTCATGTAATGGCGTGTCTAGTACACATAGCAATGTGGATCAAGGTACTATCCACGATGAACTAATACTGGCAAAGCTCCTTGTACATTTGTGTTTGCTTGTTGAAAACAGTCAACTGCTCTTATCTACCCTGAAAAGTGGGGGCATACCAAGGTGTGAAGTCAAGACCAATCTGTAATCAAAATAATAAAAAGAGACAGTTTAACAGACGAGGGTCAACAGAAAAATATCCGAACTGTCAATGATTCAGTCTATTGGCAAAACATAACCTCAGCACAAATCTGAAATGGGCACTGGGCAGTGCAAAGTAGGAAGGACCCTGCTTATTGTAAACCAGTTGAACAGTGGGTGGTTAGCCAAAGGTTTCCCAGCCCGTGCCAAAAGTCAGTCAGTCCCACACAAAAACACATGCTGGGAATGTTCAGCTAGAGCGCCCTGTCCCCACCAGCTTACTCTGCGCTGTTATTGAGACATTGTTGACTTTGTCCTAATACTTGCCTCTCTGGGCTCCACCAAATTAACATTGTGAAAAATGGTTTATGACAGACATGCATTCCTTCCAAAGCTCATGCAAAGGATATAGATCATGTAGGGTATCAGCAGGCAGGGTGAATTGTTAGTGATTTAAGAAGTTGTTCTGTGAGAGTTCACATACAGTTTAGCAAGCGGGAGCTCAGGCTTAATACGTCTAATTGGTTTGCTTTACAGAAGTCACATCATCTTACAGTTTTCACACCAGAATATGACATGTACGTTTAAGCATGGTGCAGAGCCAGACAGACCTGCTGCATAGGACTGGTGATCTGATAAGTGGCTTTTCCATGGAATTCTATGAGTAGGCCTACAGTACAGTATATTCGGAAAGTATTCAGACCCATTGACTTTTTCCACATTTTGTTAGCTCACAGCCTTATTCTAAAATGGATTAAATAAAGAAAAATGTCCTCATCAATCTACACACAATACCCCATAATGCAAGGTGAAAACAGGTTTAGACATATTTGCAAATGTATTACAGATCAAAACAGAAATAGCTTATGCAAATAAGTATTCAGACCCTTTGTTTGGACACCCAAAATTGAGCTCAGCTGCATCCTGTTTCCATTGATCATCCTTGAGATGTTTCTACAACTTGGAGTCCACCTGTGGTACATTCAATTGATTGGAAATTATTTGGAAAGGCACACACCTGTCTATGTAAGGTCTCACAGTTGACAGTGCATGTCAGAGAAAAAAACAAGCCATGAGGTCGAAGGAATTGTTTGTAGAGCTCCGAGACAGGATCGTATCGAGGCAAAGATCTGGGGAATGGTACCAAAACATTTCTGCAGCATTGAAGGTCCCCAAGAACAAAGTGACCTCCATTCTTAAATGGAAGAAGTTTGGAACCACCAAGACTCTTCCTAGAGCTGGTCGCCAGGCCAAACTGAGCAATCGGAGGAGAAGAGCCTTGGTCAGGGAGGTGACCAAGAACCTGAGGGTCACTCTGACAGAGCTCCAGAGTTCCTCTGTGGTGATGGGCGAACCTTCCAGAAGGACAACCATCTCTACATCACTCCACCATTGTAGAGTGGCCAGATGGAAGACACTCTTCAGTAAAAGACACATGGCAGCCCGCTTGGAGTTTGCCAAAAGGCACCTAAAGGACTCTCAGACCATGAGAAACAAGATTCTCTGGTCTGATGAAAGCAAGACTTAACTCTTTGGCCTGAAGTGGACAGGTGGGGGAGCAGAGGCGGACACCTAGGTCTGGCAGGCTGGTTCGATGAGGTTGTGGACTGACCCGGCATTCTGCGTCGAGGCTGATGTCCAGTGGGTCTGTTCGGGGGTCAACCCTGAGGTCGGGGAGCGGGACGATCCATACGGTTATGGTGAAATGCCTGAATCATCTCTGGGTCGAGGATGCCCTGGTCGGGGGCCCAGGACCGGCCTTCAGGCCCATATCCTTCCCAGTCCACTAGGTAGTGGATGCGACCTCTTAGGCATTAGGAATCAGGGATGGCCTGTATGGTGTAGGCAGCTTCCCCTCCAACGTCCAACGGTGGGGGCACACTGCAGGTAGAGACTGGAGGATGAAGAGGACTGTAGGTGACCGGTTTTAAAGGAGACACATGGAAGGACGAGGAGATTTTATACTGACAGGGTAACTGGAGGCGGAACGTGACAGAGTTATCTTGCAGGGACCAATGAAGCGAGGACAGAACTTTATGCAGGGGAGGCAGAGCCGGATGTCTCTGGTAGAGAGCCACACACGCTGTCCAGGGTGAAAGAGTGGCGTAGGTCGGCGGCATATGTTGGCAAAGCATTTCTGTCAATTAGAGGCTTCCTGCAGATGCCGGTGAGCGGTCTCCCATACACCCTCACTACGCCGAAACCAGTCGTCGACAGCTGGGACAGTACCAGGCTCCACCTCCCAGGGAAATATGGGGGGTTGGTAACCAAGGACACACTGAAACGGAGTAAGGTGGAGGGATGAGTGCATGGGTGATTTCTGAGCGTATTCGGCCCAGGCCATATACCGGCTCCAGTCGTGTAGCGAGGCAGAACATTATTGGCGAAGGTACATCCCTATTTATTGGTTCAGGTGTTCCGTCTGCCCATTGGTCTGGGTGTGGTACCCGGAGGAGAGGCTGAAGGCGACCTCCAGTCGGTCACAGAAGGCTTGTCACACCCGGGAGACAAACTGGGGCCCGCGGTCAGAGATGATGTCCTCTGGAATGCCATACAGACAGAACATCTGCTGGAACATACACTCTGCCAATTCCATGGCATATGAGGAAGAGGAACCAGACACATTTTTGAAAAACGGTCTACTATGACAAGAATGGTGGTGTTACCAGAGGATTCAGGAAGGTCTGTGATAAAGTCAACAGCTATAGTTGAAGTCGGAAGTGTACATACACTCAGGTTGGAGTCATTAAAACTAATTTTCAACCACTCCACAAATTTATTGTTCACAAACTATAGTTTTGGCAAGTCAGTGCAGACATCTACTTTGTGCAAGTAATTTTTCCAACAATTGTTTACAGACAGATTATTTCACTTATAATTCACTGTATCACAATTCTAATGGGTCAGAAGTTTACATACACTAACTTGACTGTCCCTTTAACTTCTTATGGTATAGGGGACTCTTGCGTCCCACTCTGCCAAAAGCCATGGAAAATGCAGCGCTGCAAATTCAAATAAATGCTATAAAAATCTAACTTTCATTAAATCACACATGTAAGATACTAAATTAAAACTACACTCGTTGTGAATCCAGCCAATATGTCAGATATTAAAAAGGCTTTTCGGCGAAAGCATAAGAAGATATTATCTGATGATAGCACAACAGTAAACAAAGAGGGTAGCATATTTCAACCCTGCAGGCGCTACACAAAACGCAGAAATAAAATATAAAACATGCCTTACCTTTGATGAGCTTCTTTTGTTGGCACTCCAATATGTCCCATAAACATCACAATTGGTCCTTTTGTTCGATTAATTCCGTCCATATATATACAAAATGTCCATTTTTTTTGGCGCGTTTGATCCAGAAAAAAACATCTTCCAAATTGCGCAATGTCACTACAAAATATTTCAAAGGTTGCCTGTAAACTTTGCCAAAACATTTCAAACTACTTTTGTAATAAAACTTTAGGTATTTTAAACGTTAATAATCAAAAGTTAATAATCAATCAAATTGAAGACAGGTCTATCTGTGTTCAATACAGGAAGACAACAAACCAAGCTACTTTTCAAGTCTTGCGCAACTCTCAACAGTGATACGCAGTTCCTAGATGGCCGTACTTCTTCATTGCACAAATGAATAACCTCAACCAAATTCCAAAGACTGGTGACATCCATTGGAAGCGGTAGGAACTGAAAACAAGTTCCTAAGAAATACCGTTTCCCAATGAGAAACCACTGAACAGACAGAGACCTCCATTTTTTTTATTCTGAACGGTTAGTTCTCTGGGTTTTGCCTGCTACATAAGTTCTGTTATACTCACAGACATGATTCAAACAGTTTTAGAAACTTCAGAGTGTTTTCTATCCAAAGCTACTATTGATATGCATATCTTATATTCTTGGCATGAGTAGCAGGAAGTTGAAATTGGGCACGCTATTTATCCAAAAGTGAAAATGCTGCCCCCTATACCTTAAGAAGTTAAACAGCTTGGAAAATGGCCATCAATGACACAGGGAGGGGGGCTGGGCCTGGAAACAGAAGAAGGGGGAGACACAGGCTTAATCCTAGACACATAGAAAGTAGGGTGAATACGGAGGGTATGGGGTAACAAAAGACGAATAGCAGTGAGGCTAATGACTCTAGAGATGGGGGAGGGGCCGATGAAATGGGGGGAAAGTATATGGGACTCCAGCCAGAGGGGCAGGTCCCGGGTGGAGAGCCATACTCTCTGCCCGAGCCGATAGCATGGAGCAGGGGTCCGGTGGCAATCCGCTTGTTGCCTATACCTGGAAGTGGTCTTCAACAGAGCGGCCCGGGCTCTCTTCCAGGTACGGCCACAGCGGCGGTTGAACATCTGGGCAGAGAGATTGCTGACTTCCTCCTCTTGTTTGGGGAAGAGCGGAGACTGATATCCCAAGGAACACCCGAAGGGTGAGAGACCAGTGGCAGAGCAAGGAAGGGTGTTGCAGGAGTACTCAACCCATACCTGTTGCTGACTCCAGGTTGTAGGGTTGGCGGCCACTAGGCAGCGAAGTCCTGGTTGGCTTGTTCCGACTGGCCTTGTTCCGACTGGCCATTGGACTGGGGGTAGAATCCGGAGGACAGGCTGGCCGACGACCAAATGAGCATGCAGAACACCTTCCAGAACCGGGACGAGAATTGCGGACCCCGGTCAGAGACCATGTCCACCAGGAGACCGGTGCGCCTCCCGGACCTGTTTCCCTATACCCCAGCTGAGTGCCGTCGCCAGGCACGAGGTGGGAAAGATGGTCTCGGGCTTTGGGCTGGTAGCCATGGGGTTATAGAGGCGAGAAAGAGCATCCGGCTTGACGTTCTTGGACCCCGGCCGGTAGGAGAGGGAAGAGTTGAACTGGGTAAAAAGTATGGCCCATCTCGCTTGCCTGGAGTTGAGGCACTTCGCGGGGCGGAGATACTCCAGGTTTTTGTAGTCGTCCACAAAATGAACGGATGTTCTGCCCCTTCTTGCCAGTGCCTCCATTCCTCCAACACCATCTTCACCGCGAGAAGCTCCCGATTCCCCACATCGTTGTTCCTCTCCATGGCATTGAGGCAGTGGGAGAAGAGCGCTAAGAACCTTGGCGTGATCCTGGACAACACCCTGTCGTTCTCAACTAACATCAAGGCGGTGGCCTGTTCCTGTAGGTTCATGCTCTACAACATCCGCAGAGTACGACCCTGCCTCACACAGGAAGCGGCGCAGGTCCTAATCCAGGCACTTGTCATCTCCCGTCTGGATTACTGCAACTCGCTGTTGGCTGGGCTCCCTGCCTGTGCCATTAAACCCCTACAACTCATCCAGAACGCCGCAGCCCGTCTGGTGTTCAACCTTCCCAAGTTCTCTCACGTCACCCCGCTCCTCCGCTCTCTCCACTGGCTTCCAGTTGAAGCTCGCATCCGCTACAAGACCATGGTGCTTGCCTACGGAGCTGTGAGGGGAACGGCACCTCAGTACCTCCAGGCTCTGATCAGGCCCTACACCCAAACAAGGGCACTGCGTTCATCCACCTCTGGCCTGCTCGCCTCCCTACCACTGAGGAAGTACAGTTCCCGCTCAGCCCAGTCAAAACTGTTCGCTGCTCTGGCCCCCAATGGTGGAACAAACTCCCTCACGACGCCAGGACAGCGGAGTCAATCACCACCTTCCGGAGACACCTGAAACCCCACCTCTTTAAGGAATACCTAGGATAGGATAAAGTAATCCTTCTCACCCCCCTTAAAAGATTTAGATGCACTATTGTAAAGTGGCTGTTCCACTGGATGTCATAAGGTGAATGCACCAATTTGTAAGTCGCTCTGGATAAGAGCGTCTGCTAAATGACTTAAATGTAAATGTTAAATGAGAAGAAGGCGCAGGGATGCAGCTTAAGGTCCAGGGCAGAACGTTGGGACCGGACAGCCCACACTCCGACATCCGAAGCATTGGCCTCCACCAAGAACTGACAGGAAGGGTCAGGATGAACCAGGATAGGAGCAGTGTTGAAGCGGTGGTTAAGGGCTCAAAACGCCCGGTCAGCCCGGTCAGTGGAGCAGGTGTTCTTGGGGAGAGCGGGAGAAGATGAGGATGTCATCAATCCAAATGAAGACGAACCGGTTCACATGTCATTCACCAGAGCCTGCAGGGGCGTTGGTGAGGCCAAAGGGCATGACCAGCTGTTCGTAGTGGCCGCTGGCAGTGTTGAAGGCGGTCTTCCACTCGTATCCACCCCAGGTGGTAGGTGTTTTGTAGATCCAGCATGGAGAAAACAGTGGCCCCCTGGAGCAGGTCGAAGGCAGAGGAAATTAGTGGTAGTGGATAACGGTTCTTCACAGTAATGTCATTAAGTCCTCGGTAGTCAATGCACGTGCGCAGGGTCTTGTCCTTTTTTTCCACTAAGAAGAACCCTGCGCCAGCGGGAGAGGAAGAGGGACGGATAAATCCTGTAGCTAGGGATTCCCCAATGTAGATCTCCACAGCCTTGGTCTCTGGTCCCGACAGACATCCCCAGGGCGGCATGGTGCTAGGGAGGTCAATTCTGCAGTCATAGGGGTGGTGCGGTGGAAGGGAAGTGGCCCGGGAATTGTTGAACACTTCCCAGAGGTCCTGGTACTCCGCGGCAATGGCGGACAGGGCAGGAGCAACATCCAAACCCCCAGGAAGACGTCTCGGGGCAGGTTGCGCCGACTTCAGACAATGGGCGTGGCAGATCAGACTCCAGCCCATGATTGCACCCGTACACCAGTTGATGAGGGGATTGTGTCACTGGAGCCAGGAGTGGTGTTATGGGTAACCCAACCTATGGCTCGAAAGCCAGTGTGGCGTCCAAAAAGCTCTCATCGGCCCCAGAGTCAATGAGGACACGAAGAGATTTGGACTGGTCTCCCGCAGCAGAATGACATGAAAAGGGGTGCGAGTAAGAGAAGCAGAAAAGTTCTCCATAGGCAGAGCTGGGCTGTTGCCAGCAGAACGGCAACATAGGACCAACGCAAGAGTACTCGCTCCTACCGGTGAGCCTGGTCTTTTACCGGGCAAGAGGACACGAGGACAAGAGGACAAAATTACCAAAAGTCCCGTAATACAGACAGCTCCTTGTGTTGGTCCTATGTTGCCGTTCTGCTGGCAACAGCCCAGCTCTGCCTAGTTGCATAGGCTTGGAAACAGCGTGATGAGGTAGGCTTTCTTGGAGCAATGTGAGGGGAAAGAGGAGGTCTGAAACTCGAAAATGAGGCCACACTGAGCTAAAAAACGCCCAACAGTTGCTCGGCTTTCCATTAAAGCGATCCGGGGGAGGTAAACGGGGCTCCCAGGAAGGTGGAGGGGCTGGTGGGGTGGCACTGCTGACCCCCAAGTTACAGAGGGGCGGTGGGGTTACCACCCTGGCAGGCTGCCCCCTAGACAACCCGCAGAACTGCTCCAGCAGCATGTCCAACACCCGGTCATGGCGCTCAGCCAACATTGGAACCACCTCCATGAGACCCCGAAGCAATTCCTTGTGCCTACCAATTGAGGCTCCTTGGGAGGAGATAACATTGCACAACTGGTCTGGGTCTGCTGGGTCAGTAATGGCCAGTTCTTACTATCAGGTATGAAGGTAAGACCCATGTGCAGACAACGTCGAATTAACAATGGTTTAATAATCCAACGGGGGCAGGCAATAGACAGGTCAAGGCAGGCAGGGCAGTAAACCAGAGGTGGGGCAAAGTACTGGATGGCAGGCAGTGTCAGGGTAGGCAGAGGTCAATAATCCAGAGGTGAGGCAAAGGTACAGGTTGGCAGGCAGAGTGGTCAGGCAGGTGGGCTCAGAGTCAGGAGAGGCAAGTGTCAAAACCAGAAGGGTGAGAAAAAGAGACTAGGAAAAGCTGGAGCTAAGACAAAAACGCTGGTTGACTTGACAAACAAGACTAACTGGCAACAGGGGGAGGGGCAATGCAAATAGTCTGGGTACCCATTTGATTAGCTGTTCAGGAGTCTTATGGCTTGGGGGTAGAAGCTATTTAGGAGCCTCTTGGACCTAGACTTGGCGCTCCGGTACCACATGTCGTGCGGTAGCAGAGAGAACAGTCTGTGACTAGGGTGGCTGGAGTCTTTGACAATTTTTAGGGCCAACCTCTGACACCGCCTGGTATAGAGGTCCTGGATGGCAGGAAGCTTGGCCCCGGAGATGTACTGGGCCGTACGCACTACGTAGTGCGTCACTACGTAGTGCCTTGCGGTCGGAGGCCGCAGCTATGCTCCCATTACACCCTCTTCTATCCAACATAAGTGTATGTTTCATATATGACCACGGTTGAGAGTGACTGGTGACAGATGTGTCTGCTGTAAAGTCTCTCCAGGTGGTGCATCAGAGGGCTAAGGTCCTGAGACAGGTGCTGAACATGCGTCCCACAACCAAGTCCCTGGAGGTGTTTGGGGAGGTGTTCAGCAGCAGGCCCAACAGAGAGGACAAGACAGCTAGGAGGACCAGACTACCCATCAAGAGAGCCATAGAGCAGGCAGATCTCAGGAACAACTATGCTCCTATTTGTGCAGGAACAACTATGTTCCTATTATGATTGGAAGGATGCAATACTGTAGTATTTATCAACGGTGATGGGGTTTATGTTCGCAGAAGTCTGTGATACAATATCGCCCTCACGTGGTGGATAATGGGAACTGCATACTGTATGTACAATGTATACACCTCTATAGAATCACTTTTTAAAACAGTCCCCTTTTTTGCTTGGGTATTATTTTTTATACATTTGTCACGGCGTTGAGGTCATCCTCAGTTGTAGGCTTATGCGAATATAAGAATACAGCCGGATTGAACATAACATTTAAAAATGTTAAACTTTCTGAAACATTGTGGGAACGAGCATCTGGTCCTAAAATGTAAAGAAAATGTATAAAGCATGTTGATTTGAATAAAAAAACCTAAATCTATTTTAAAAAATGTAACAATCACTTTTAAAAACAAATAAAGTATGTGCTGCTTTGCTCTTGTCCCAACGCTCAAAGGGCGTCACACACTATTTAGCACGTGATTTAAAATAAATATTGGCGTCTTCAATGAAGCTGCAAGTGCACTTTGAACAAGTGAAACTCTTTGTCTCTTGCATGCAAATCCGTATCACTTTTGTAGACTCTATATCTTGGAACTTGCTACCTGAAATAAAACGTTCAAAGGCGACTTGTTTTTTAAATACATTTCATATTTTAAATAATCGATATAGGCTAAACTTATTATTCCGTCTGGGATGTCTGACTTCGATATTTCTCGCAGCTTTTTGCAAATCAATGATCAAAGCAGTTTTATGCTTCAAAGATGCGAGGTAAGTGTCAAATACACAAAAATAGTAGGCTAAAGTTGAATGGTTTATACAATTATTCCTTTGTTGATTGTTTTGTCACTATCACTGTTGACAAATGGAATAGTAATCCGCGTCATTGTGTTGGATGACCACACAAAGCTTAATCAGGGAGGGAGTAGCAGCGTTGTGTGATATTCTGACTGACATGCAATGTGGCATTCTGTACCTCTGCTGCAGAGCTCTGGTGATGAAGATGATGACTGGAGACTTAAAAGAAGGGAAAATAACAGGGTGGCAGCACAGAAGAGCCGAAACAGACAGACACAGAGAGCAGATGAGCTGCATAAGGTGGGTCTGTACGTGCGTAACAGACTCCTTATCGTCACACAACTATCTTGGCATAGTCTAACCTTTTCTCTTATATGACAGGAATAACACAGCTATCAATGTCACACGTATTCTCTGAATCAAGTGGATTCAACTTGTATTCTACTCTACTAGTAAGATTATAAAGTAACTGAGCCCAGTTGTCCCGTACAGGCATATGAGTGTCTGGATCAGAAGAACAGACTGCTGAAGAAGGAGGTACAGTTTCTGTCTGAGGAGCAAATGCGTCTGACTGAGGCCCTCAAGGCCCATGAGCCTCTCTGTCTAATCAGGCACTGTGTTCCCACCCTGGGGTCAGGGCCCAGGGATGTAGGGGTCCTCTCCAGTCTGCCCAGATAGCCACCATACCATGCAAAGGTCACAGAGACAAACCAACATGGGAGACTTGTAAACAGAGTTAACAGGTCAGATCACGCATGTCCTCCTCTGTCCTTTGTACTCTCTGTGTCAATTAGATTTGTATAGCTTGAATCAAGTTGTAATCAAATAATTATAGGTTGAAGTAATGAGCTTTGTTTCAGATGTTCAAATTGCTTGTCCTGTTTAAAATGTGTTGTATAATAAATTGCAAATACATTGCATATCCCTCTCCCATGAGACCATCTCCCTTTCAGTCTGATAAATGTGGTTACCGCACCTTTAATCACTTGTGTTTTTGAACTGGTGTTCCGGTATCTGGGTTTGGCCTAGTGGGAACTTCTCCTTTACCAGAAACAATAAACCATAAAACATTTTTTTTGGGGGGGGGGGGGGGGGTTCCTTATTCCCTACTCTAAAACAGGTTATACACTGGCTATTACTAATGTATTTATGAATTTCAACACTTAATTGATCAATTAGATAATCAAATCACTTAATCCAAATATCAGAAGTAGAGTAATATTACACTATTTTGGTTAACTCATGTTACTACTAACCTCACGCCTTCTCAAACATTAAAAAAAATGTGTGATGTTGAATAATGTTGCATTCTGGTCAACGTCAATGATCTACAGTACGTTATAGTCTATCTTGATCACATGACTGCAGGCTTCTCTCCAACACTATTATGGATGGATGTACACATTCCCAGTAGTCTAGTATTTGGCAAGGCTGTTTCTAAGAAATACAGGCTGACCAATGAGAGAAGCGAAAGTCTCTCCAGCCACACAGGCAGTGCTTTTCATGCCAGAGGAATCTATTGACTTCAGTGTACTGTATTTGAGGGAGATTGTGGTGATTATCACAAGGCCTTTTGTGTGGATTGCTCTTTTCAAAAATGGTTTATTTCCCACATTTAAGTAACACACAATTGTTAGTCATTTTCTCTTCTAACTTTCAAATGAGCACAGATTGCTTGGACATAAACAACACAGGTTACTACTTTCAATTCCATCCAGGAGATATTGGGGCATCATGTGGTATTTCACATAACATGCTCTTCTGTACAAATATTAGTTTACACATTCAGGTTAACATGACTTCACTTTCAGTATAAGTCAGTGTGTAGCCTTACTGGAAAATCACATCACTTCCTTCTCCTTCATTTTTATTTTTTTATTTTACCTTTATGTAACTAGGCAAGTCAGTTAAGAACAAATTCTTATTTTCAATGACGGCCTAGGAACAGCCTATTCAGCTCGGGGGTTTGAACTTGCAACCTTCCGGTTATTAGTCCAACGCTCTAACCACTAGGCTACCCTGCCACCCCATTGGCAGGTATACAATAGATACCCTACATTCAAATGAAAAAATATGAATGTTAACGGCATAAACAGCAAACTTTTTTTTTTAATGGTCGTCATTGTCTGTGTGTGCCCCATGGCTGTCAGATTTGGTAAAATAGTCATTTTACTGCACTCTAGTGACTGAACCATGAGAGACAAATATTTCACATTTACATTATGATGCATTCCCTGTCCCTTGTTGTTCTTGTGTAAATGTATGGGGCATGAACTTTCAGAGGAACTGAAACATGTTTTTGTGGACAATATCCTGTACCTTCCCACTCAAGTTGAGAAGTTGTGGTGGAGGAAGACATTTTGTTTGCCAATGAATATTCTAGATGTGTAGCTCTGGCATATGGAATGCCCAGTGTGACATATCCTCAATCTTTGTCCCAGTCTTGTCCCGTCGCTGCAACTCAGGAGAGTACAGACTCGGGAGAGATGAAGGTCGAGAGCCATGCGTCCTCCGAAACACGACCCTGCCAAGCCGCATTGCTTCTTGACTGACACACTGCTCGCTTAACCCGGAAGCTAGCCTCACCAATATGTTGGAGGAAACACTGTACAACTGGTGACCAAGTCAGCGTGCATACGCCCAGCAGGCCACAGAAGTTGCTAGAGCGCGATGGGACAAGGACTTCCTGGCCAGCCAAACCATCCCCTAACCCGGATGACACTGAGCAAATGGGTCTCCCAGGTCCCGTCCGGCTGCGACACAGCGTGGGATCGAACCCGGGTCTGTAGTGACACCTCAAGCACTGCGATGCAGTGCCTCACACATTAATTTCTACACCTTGTTGCTTCTAAAAGGACATAGGTACATATCCAGACTTTACTGAAGGTGAACATCCATTCAAAACCAAGCATGACAGTGGTTGGCAGGCCTAGCTTTTTGGGGGCCTGAAGCAAAATTGTATTGGGGAGCCCATCCACCTCAGTGGAAAAACATTTGAGTGGCCCCCCCTCTTGATGATGGAGAGAAAAAAAATAACATTTTAGAGTTTAATTCTGCCATGGGGCGCAGAGAAAATGTTGCACATTTATAACAAGTTTGTTGCAATTCTACATGTTTGGCCATGGGGGTTTTGCAATTTTATTACTAATTTAATGGATTTCTATTCGTTTGGCCATGGGGCGGAGATAAAAATGATCATTTCTACAGCTAATTTCATGCAATTCTACACATTTTGCCATAGGGTGGAGAGAATTGTTTTTGCGATCTACACATTTTGCCATGACTTATGCCATACTAATTAATATGTTATCTGAGTGACAGTGACTAACAAAATCAATGGGGCCCCTTGGAAGTACCCTTCATGCCTGGTCAATAATTCAGCCATGATTACAAGTTTAGATAGCTGACTAGACTAATTTACCAATATGAATATGAAGCTGGCATGGGCTAATTGAGTGACAGTCAGTAGCTAGGTTTCCATCCAATTGGCGACAGATTTTAATGTGAATATTCAAACATCTGTCTAAAAACACTATACACATTTTCCCACCAGAGATGTTTCCATCAAATTGACTTGTTTCAGGTAAAAGGCTGTGCGTGATGACAATAGTGCACATTAAAAAACAATTTGCGGTCAAATTCCCATGTACCGAATAAGTTAAATGAGTTTCCATCGCATTTTCAACTCTACTGAGTTGTTTGTGTTATATAGGGAGTTTTCCCACTTTGGTATTGGCACGTATGCTCTAGCCAAGCATTGAAAATCATGTCACCAGAATAAGACCCTCAATATTTATTGGAAAGGAGTGTCAAGCTCATCAACCTTGAACTTTCACCATCTTGTGAAGTTCACAATTGATTTAATCTGCAGCCTAATAAACTGCATGCTTTCCCGACAAGTCATAGTGGGGGTACCATACAACATGTCATCTCGTGACTCCAAGTTTAGTTCGATATGATGGCTATTATATCAATATGTGCATAAAAGCTTTTCCACCAACATTTCCCACATAATTATTTTTACTGACAAAAAAAAGATCCCACCTTGTTCAGCGTATTTTTGTTTTGTCTACGTTTGGAAAGTCTACTTAAAAATTTGCTGCTTCCATCAGGCCGGTCAAGATATTTTACATCCGACATGCACTTTACAGGCATAAAAAGGTGGAATGGAAACCTTAGTTAGTTACTGACATAACTGCTGAAGCACATTTTTAAATGGCACCTTGTGTATTCTACTATTCTAACGTTCAACAGTAAATTGAGACACTGACTGATTCCTAAAACTAAATGGGAGCGACCACTTATGCCTGGGGCTAACCCTGGTGGTTGGCATTAAGCTGGAATTAAAACACAATGACACAACTCTGCAGCAGTGGAACTAACATTTCACAAGGGACCTACAATTGCTGTTGAGTGCATGCTGTTCTCATAAGAATTTATTGCATCAATTTTCCACATGAACTGAACATCATGATACTGTATGTCTGAGAAGCTTTCCTCATAGTACATTTCCTGTAAGGGCACAGCATGGGTTCTTGTCTTGCATCACCCAGAGCTTCATGACACAGTGTCAACCCCACTATGATGACTCTCATCTGACCCGGACAGAGAGAGGTCAGTTTATCAACAAACTGACACAGCTCAGAGGAGAATGGATATCTGGATGGGGATTTATGATATAGATATTAATTTACATCATCCATCAGTTCATGTGTGGATGCTTGTGGTTGTCCTGTACTACATAAGGAATCCCAGAAAACTTTGGAGAATAATTCAAATGTCACGCCCATTTCATAATCTTGGAAGCAGGTCAGGATGTCAAGTAGGGCTCCCTATCATTGCATGAATTGCAATGTTGAGACAATTCACATTTCTGTAAGGGTTGCATCATTCCTGTTCTATATTTTGTAGAGCAACTGAGAGGCATTGCAAATGGTACTTGATGTAAATGTTTGATCATGTTTTATTATCTGTGGCATGAGAATGAGTTGAGTGCTGCAAGGCTGAAGGAACAGATATCATGATGGGATACAGTGCCTTCAGAAGATATTCACACCCCTTGACTTTTCCACATTTTGTTGTATTACAGCCATCATTTTTAGATTATTTTTTTGTCACTGGGCTACACACAATACCACATAATGTCAAAGTGGAATTATTGTTTGTAGAAATATTTACAAATGAATTAAAAATGAAAAGCTGAAATGTCTTGAATCAATAAATATTCAAACCTTTTGTTATGGCAAGCCCTAAATAAGTTCAGAAGTACACACAGTAAGTTGATTGGACTCACTCTGTGTAATATTAGAGATTAACATGTTTTTACCTCATCTCTGTACCCCACACATACAATTATCCGTAAGGAAGGCCGATTGTGACTTTAAAACAATTACAGAGTTTAATGGCTGTGATAGGAAGAAAACTGAGGATGGATCAACAACGTTGTAGTTACTCCACAATACTAACCTAATTGACTGAGTAAAAAGAAGGAAGCCTGTACAGAATAAAAATATTCCAAAACATGCATTCTGTTTGCAGCAATTTTCAAGCATAGTGGTGGCTGCATCATGTTATGGGTATGGTTGTAATCATTAAGGATTGGGGAGTTTTTCAGGATAAAAAATAAATGGAATGGAGCTAAGCACAGGCACAATCCTAGAGGAAAACCTGATTCAGTCTGCTTTCCACCAGCCACTGGGAGATTAATTCACCTTTCAGCAGGACAATAACCTAAAGGCCAAATCTACACTGGAGTTGTTTACCAAGACAGTGAATGTTTGGCCAAGTTAGAGTTTTGACTTAAATCTACTTGAAAGTCTATGGCAAGACCTGAACCAGTAGGTATATTCAATGATCAACAAACATTTTGACAGAGCTTGAAGAATTTTGAAATTAATACTGGGCAAATGTTTCACAATGCAGGTGTGGAAAGCTTTTAGAGACTTACTGTCACGTTCGTTATAAGGATCAGACCAAGGCGCAGCGTGGTATGCGTACATTCTTATTTATTTAAAGGATGAACACAGAACAAACTAACAAAATAACAAAACGTGAAGCTATACAAACGAGTGCTGACAGGCAACTACACATAGACAAGATCCCAACAAACACCAAAGGGAAGTGGCTACCTAAATCTGATCCCCAATCAGAGACAACAATCAACAGCTGTCTCTGATTGGGAACCATATCAGGCTAACATAGAATTACAAAATCCCTAGACAATACAAAATCCCTAGACAATACAAAAACCCTTGACATTACAAAACTAGCGTACCCACCCTAGTCACACCCTGACCTAACCAAAATATAAAGAAAAGGTCAGGGTGGGAGTGACACTTACCCAGAAAAACTCACAACTGTCCTCACCGCCACAGGTGATTCTAACATGAATTGACTCAGGGGGTTGAATACTTATGTAAGAGATATATTAGTGTTTTATTTTTCATATAGTCTTTTAACAAATTACAATTACAGAGCATTTTGTGTAGATCGTTGACAAAAATGACAATTAAATTCCACTTTATAACACACTTTTTTTCTGAAGGCACTATACAGGATAATAAACATACCTCAGCCTCTGCAAGAGAGAATGAAAACATCCTGTGTGGTGCTACACATATGAGAACATTACAGCACACAGACCTCCCAACTTTCCCCAAATTCGAACTCTGGTGCCAAATAATGATCCAGTGCCTTTAAAATGGTTAATCATTTGTTTAGATCATGATCCACTGTTCAGATTATGGAGATTTTCATCTCAGAGTGTGTTAAACTTCCTGTGTTTAGGGACATGTGTCAGAGTAATCACTTATCTAAGTATTATCCATGTTTCACAATCATGTTCTAGAGAAACACTGAAGAAGATTCTGTAGAAACACTACAGGAAAACCGCTGGACGGTCAGTAATTTGATCTACCGTAGCAGTCTGTGACAAGAATAAAGACGTCCCACAGTCTGGCTGCATTCTGGCTGTTATGAGTATTGAGTTACTCATGTGTAGTTATCAAAAACCACCATCAGAAAAATGGGATATTACTTTTTATGGAATATGGACCACAAAACGATGGGGTGGAGTGAGGGATACTTCTGTTCTGAGTGAAACATTATGTCACAGCCTATCTTATCAGATAACACCCACTGAACTATACTGAGCAGGCCAGGCACAGGAGAACACACTCTTCCAGTCTCTCCCCTGCCTGGCCCGCCTTCAATAGAGTCTTCTGGAGGGAGACATGTCCTGGCTTGTCCTCAGATGAACGCCAACACAAATAATGTGCTAGAATGCTAAACATGTTCATGAATATTTGTTTTGCATCACAACTATGCAATGTCGATATACCAATGCCGTTGAATACCATGCCATTGAAAAAAAAATGTTTTAAATGTTGTGAATCCTTCCCCAGAAACAATAGAAAACAAAAAACATTTGAAGTATATATATATATTTATTAACAAAGTATCAAAAACAGAAAAATCAAAAGACAGAATAGAATTGAGTACTTAATTGGTTTCATCTTGTGGTTTTACCGGACTTGATACAATGTGATATTTCTCATTACACGAATACTTTTAGTGAACAATGTTTAAGTGAGAGAAGAAAATGGAAGGTGAAACAGAAAAACAAGACAGGTATTGAAGAACATAAAACAGGCGTGTCATCCTTCAAAAGAAGTATTTCAGTAGTAAAGCCCCCAGCCATGACTAGCATGCCTGTTTGAACACGAAACACTGAACTACACAAAAACAAATAAAACACATGGACGCCTGCGTCTCTCACCGTCTTCCTCTCAACCGTTTACTCACAAACACACACAGATAAACAGTACCTTACCATAAACCACACATGAATATAGAGACAAAAGCTACTATTGATCATAAAAATGTGTTGTTTGCGCAATGAGCCTACCAAGAGGAAGTGGCAGCATAACCAATGGACTGAGGGGAGAGGGAAGGGGGTTGTTTGGCAGTGACTTGGTAATTGCAGCCAAACACTGAGGCAATTCATGTCATCTTCCAAGACTTCAAAGTGAGAACCTCAGACAAGCTGAGTGCTAAATAATTCCACTTAGATATCTAGCTACTTATACCTAGTGGTTCTATTTGATAAATCCAGCTTCAATAACACAAACAAACACCTTTTCGAAGACAATAGGGAGGTGTAAGTTGGTTTACATATATGTTATACAGTAAATACACACTTGTATACACGTAAACAAAATGTAATAGGAAACACACAAGCATAACTTCAACATTTCAGAGAAAATACGACAGATCACTACGAAATCAGGGTCTAGTCAGAATACACCAGCTTACAGAAATGTAATGACTGATTTTCAAGAAAAGATTTCCGGGTCTAACAGTGCCATTGTCTGTCAGTAAGTTAAATGAAATGCTATCTAAGTGAATCAACATTACATGCACTCCCTATATTGTCCTCTTATTAGAGGGTTCCTGTGATATGAACTACACCTGTATCGTCTGAGTTAGTGGTAGTAGTAGCAGCTTCAGAGGTTTTTGTTAGGCTAGTCAAGGGGGAAGAAAGTGAGCTATAGCCAGAGCTAATACAGAATATATTCAATAACAGCAAACACTTCATACCTACGTATGCGAAAAACTTTCAATATGACAGTAATAACACAGCTATCAATGTCGCACACAGTACACAGCCATTAATATCTCTCCACGTGTATTGTGTGCCATAAAGATAGCTTATACAAGTAGTATTTTTCCTCAACAAGCATATATCTCAACTGACCAGTGAAATCATGTGCCTTTACCACTTTGACATCATGCTTTAGTACAAAAATAGAGAATCAGTCATTTACCTCAAATAAAATTGTAAAAGATTTAAGGAAACAATAAATACATTAGATGTATTTCTATGTTTTAGTGCTTTGACATTCGCCCTATGTGCCGGAACAGCCCAAGCCACCCTAGGTGGAACACGGGGTGTCCGTCCTTGTGCTGTCCAGTCCTTCCTCTTATCACCAACCCAGCTGCAGTCACTATGTTGAGGAGCTGAACATGTAAAGCTCCTTTGCTTTGATGGCCTGAAAGAGCCTTCACTTGATGCAGGTACAGAGTGCAGTAGCCAGGGGAAGGTGAGTGCTTGAGTGTGTAAGTAGTATCCTACTACCCCAGAGTGGGTGGATCAGAGATGGCCACAAGCGGTTGACACTGAGGTGTGGTGGTGATCAAGCTGACCCATCTGCAGGGTTCCATCCTTGATCTGCTGGATGAATAGGTTTCTCTCGTCCTCAGGGGTCTGGCCGTTCTGGGCCCGTACGATGCAGGTGGGCCGGTGGAGGTTCAACATGTAGACTAACTGCTGCTTCTGGTTCTTCAGCTCCTCAATCTGGGCCTTCAACTCACTGTTCACCAACTCTAGTTTCTCAGACTCCTGGAATAGTAGTTTGGTCAGATCCTGTTAACCATGTTGGTACATCTTTTGAATACTCAATTATGTTTAGTGTAATTGAGTTTGTATGCAAATAATTACATTGAGCCCTTACATAAAAAAGGGGAACCTCTACCCACTTAAATCATAAAAAAATGATGGGAGATTAAATAGAAAGTATCACTGAGGCACATTCATGAGGCTCTAACTTTATTTGAAAAACCCTTTTAATAAATAAAGATATTGCATAATATAACACTGTCTGGCAGCCTCTGGGTAAAATGTATAATCTCTCTCCATCCCAATAAGGCTGCACTGCCCTTTAAAATACATATTGAACTTACCTTTAGCAGACAATCCGTTTTTTCCTTCTTCTTATTCCTACATTTGGCAGCAGCTACTTTGTTTCGTTCTCGTCTTCTTTTCCTCCTCTCGCTTTCCTCCGGGGTCGCCTGATAAACACACATTGGGAAAATGAACAACCTCGAATAACAGCACCAAACTAGTGTGTGCTAAAAATGTGTCGGTAAACATGTAATTACAGTGTTCTGTATAGCTACGAATTAATTTACCACCGTCTCACACAATTCGGTGAAAACATAGGCCTATACAAAAAAAAGCCCCTATAAGATTTATTATAATCTATGTAAGAATTACTATTGTCTTTGTGCGGGCCAACAAATAACTGAAAAGGAGTAGATATTACAGTACGCGGCTAATGTCGACATCCTTACCAGTCTCTTGACACTTGTGGCTTCTGACGGTCTGTCTGAACTTGAGCTTGCACAGTCGCTCATGATATCGGTACTCAGTCCGTTGGACAGCCGCCTGTGCTGGATAGCGTAGCGCAACTCCTCCTTTACCAGGGGAGTGAAGTTGGTGAAGTCCTCGAGCGTGAGTGTTCCGGGTGGGGACAGGCAGGGCACAAAGGCTGACGCGCTGATCTCGGACAGGCTGAATCCCTGATGCTGAAGCATCATTATGAACAACTGAAACAAAAAGTGGTGCTCTGTCACGTAACGCGTACTAAAATCGAAACAAAAGCAAGACAACAACCATTGGACACTGGACTGAATAGAACGTCAGATAAGCAGCAACATCTTGACAAGTGAGCAAGACGATTAATAAAAGCTTATAGAAAAGGTGTATTCACGTCAAAAAATATAGTTTCTTGCTAATGTATACCATTGGAATATTTTATAGGCCTACAAAAGAACGCTAGCGTGTTCTCTGTTATGGGTGTGATACCTTAGAGGCTACGTCGCCACAATTCCACCAGACACAGCAGTTAAAGTTTTCTACATTGTAGCCCAATGTAACCCAACAATGTAACAATACCGGCAAATACATCCCTGTTAAACAATGTAACAATGCGTCTCACTTTTAAGGACAGTAAATGTAACATCTACCCAGTCGTCGGGTAAGTACAGTTCATTTATAATTCAAGTTTCAAAATAACTAATAAGACAAATATAAATAAACTCTAGTTTAATTCACAAAAACAAAAGTTACGAGTAGCCGAAGAATTGTGCATTTAAACCTGTTTTCTTTATGAATGGACATCGGTCCGTCTTAAACTATGCAACATTTCGGCTGTTGTGGGCACCCTAGGCGGATCTTCTGACACTTCGATCCAACACCGGAAGAAACTTCTTATTAAGAAAACAGACCTACCTGATTATGTTTTCAGTGAATAAATTGTGTTAGACGTTGAAAGGCATTTATTCGGCTCCTGGGTGTGAGACTCTTCTGTTCTGTTAAGAAAGTTACAGTTGTCGACTGAGCGTTGCATCACCCCTTTTTATAGTGGACTCTTCGGCATTTACTAGTTGGTGGGCCGGTCGTGGTGACGTCATCCTATTTATAGCACTGTGGAAGCTTAGTTGCGATGATGCAATCCAGCAACCCTTTGTAGCACACCATAAAAGGGCAGGCTCAACCCCCTTTACTCACAAGGAATTTAAGTCGTAACATTTCATACTAATGAGCAAATACAGACGTAATAGTTGAATGATCTGAGGTGTTTTTTTGTCAAGTCTATGTAAAAAAAAAAATTGTGTTAAAGGCATACATACCTTCAGCGAGGGGCTTGCCCATCTCCCTGTTAACATATCAGTCATATCATCTCTAGCATTCAGTGCAAGGGTATGTCTCCGCTACTAGCAAAAATAATAATAACAGTAATAATAATAATAAAACCTAGTTTATCAGGGAGCTTCCATGAAGTATCATATTGCTTCTGAATTTAGCTTCTGAATTAAGTAAATGTACATTGAACTACAGTAATATTTTCAAAATAAGGATTTGCCTTTCAAGGTAGTGTAATTATTATTATTTTGTTTGTGTGCTGTGTGTTGCTTTTGGATGTTATGTATTACTTATACCTAAATTACTTAGATTATTGAAATATAATTGTAGAGGTCACATCTGATGTTAATTACACGTTTATTACATAGTTATTCATTTAAGTGAATTACAAATCTTGAATGCTATGGGTGGCCAGGTGTCAGGACTTTATATATAGATCATGCATGAGCTATGGTCTCAATCTTACAGAGGACAGTTCATTTAGGTCTCATGGAAAAACTGATATTTGGAGGATATATCAGGGTATATCCTCTATATCCTTGCTATCAAGATAACAGGCATAAAATCCCTACTATTCATTCCATGGTATCTTTGTTTGATTCCAAAACAAGATTAAACTGATAGGAAACTGTGGCAAACCATGCTAGTGAGACTGAAGTAATATAGGGTTCACTGCTTTAATTTCTTAGTTGGAAAATCTTTCAGTTGTGGGTACACATAGATCAGTTTTAGTTTCTCGGGCTAGTTAAACGTTTTACTTTATATATTTATATATAAGATATAAACTTCTAAGTCATACTTGCATTTCAAGAGGTTTCAATATTTTTGCGAGGGGGCAAGGTAAGTTTTAGTTTTATTGTGTTTTGTATGTCATAAACATAAAGTGAGGATGGATGAAGAGATTTTCAAAATTATATTTTAAAACATGAAATAGCTTTTGAAATCTTGATAATTGTTCATAGGTACTGGTGGCTCACTTGAAAGTGTTTCACTATAGTTTTGCCTCTGTTCAAGCTGTGCTGGCCTCTGGGAGAATGGTGGTTGGGAGTGTGGAGTAAGCGAGTACTGCATTCCTCTAGTTGATGTGAAGTGCGGCTTTCTGATGATAGTCAGGTCAGCCAGTCTCTCCCTGGAAAGGCAGCATGTTTAGGTTTAACCAACACCTCAAAGTACATGATTCTTCATACCAAAATGTATTGATTTGATTTACTTTATCTGGTGTGATGAGATCATTGGGACCTTTATGTGTCATGGTTATTTGAGTGTTGTTGATATATGTTTTATACCCTCTCAGAAAGTTCAAGGCATATAAACAGTTACGCTGAGCCAAAGACCATGAGCAGTTTTCCAAACATACAACATCACCCAATGCATCTAGACAGCCTGGACTCCCAAGATATAATCACGTCATAGTATTTTACGTCTCACCATACGTATGCAGACAGGTGTTTCAAAGGTCTAGGGTCATGCCCGACCCTCAAAAAGATGTTGGTCTGTGATACATCACATACTAACCCCACTTGATATTTATACTGTATGATAAAATCTGGCTTGCTATATCATTTAATGACTCTCAATTGAATATGACAATAGAAAATGTTGAATTAATATTTTGTTCCTCATGGTTTATGAAGACATTTTACTTCCTTAAGTTATGTCCTCTTATTCATCAATTTAGAAGTTTCTGGAAAAGGCAGGATGTTTTGTCATTTTGCCACACTTTAGCCTCTTCTTGTTATGAGCTTTGACCACAGTTTGTGGACCGTGTGAAAAGCAAGCAGGACTAGTCGGTCACAAAGTTTCATTAAGTGTGAAACACACAGGCATCTCTCCGGGCTGTTTCTCATTCCCTAAATCTCTTTAGCAAATGATGGAGAGAGGCTAAACATTAACTCATGTTGTGCAACTATAAATGTCCATCCATCATGACAAAGCAAATTGATTTACTAAACTTGTGTCCGTACAAGTTTATGCCTTGCTGGTTTACTTCCACAAAACGTTGATGTTTGTTACTTATTTAATTGATGATGGCCTACCCCAGCCAAACCCTAACCCGGACAAAGCTGGGCCAATTGTGCGCAGTCCTACGGGACTCCCAATCATGGCCAGTTGTGATACAGCCTGGAATCAAACCAGGGTCTGTAGTGATGCATCTAGCACTGAGGTGCAGTGCCTTAGACTGCTGTGCCACTAGGGAGCCTTGGGCAGATACATTGGGATACCAATCATTATGCTGTTGTGTCAAGCCACATTTTACAGGAGAGTTTGGAAAGTTTAGGTTGAGTAAGTTGATAAGTTGTTTTGCAAGATAATAAATCAATTCCATACAGCCTGTCATGATTTTGATGAATTTTCATGTATTTTATTATACATTTATATTCTATTCTGTTTGTTTATTCAATATGTAGACTATTTTGGCTATACATTTACATGTTTTGCCCTTAATTTTGTTTCATTATAGGATACTTTCACTATTTATTTTGTTGTGGCATCACTTTAACTTGTATTTCGTCATGTGACAGCTACAATAGACGTTCCAATGTTTATACTCCATAGTGATTTACCCTACATAACATAACATGGTTCTCCCTACTTTAAAAAATGTCGATACTTATTGAGTCTGACAAGGAGCAGAATACGTAATCGTTTCCGGGAAGTGAAGTGGCCGACTCACCCTGCCTTTAGCATTATAGGCAACCAGCTGGAATGTGGGAAAACGAATCAGAGAAAAGGTAGAAATAATTTGAACTAGGTTCGAGGGGTAGGCAGTCAGGCTATACAAGAAGCACTTTCGATCTGAGTGAATCACCACCACATTCCCATAAGGTGCAGAACATTAGTCATGAACTGCAATCCACCTGCACCGAGAAACGCTCCAATCTAAAAAAGTATGTAATATTACTATTCAGCATTAACGTCGAAATACAAACATTTAACACAAATTGTAGGGTCTCGTTTTTCGTGGATGTGTAGTTTATAGACATCCCCCACCATCATTAGTAGCCAGAATTCACTGATGCAGTCAGCCATGATTGTTTGGAACCTGTTTTGTGAACATTTGCTGAAGAAATAGGAAAACATAATCAACAATATAAAGATAAATGAATGAATTAGGAGCAATAGTAGTAGTACTAATATAAATAACAATAATACATGTATTACATAATAATATTTAAACAACCATTGAATATTATATTAATTATTATTAATGTTATTAGTCAACAATATTAAACCATAGCATTGTTGTAGGGCTAATGCCACCATATTTATTAAAAGGGGCTTCAGAAGTGTCTTCATTTCGTTTTTCTCCTTTATAGAATGTGTTGACATGCCTCTTGGTCCATCATGGCTGGTTAGTTGATAGTTATCTAGTGTTGCTGAGGCCATAACCCATGAGGTGTCTTATTGGGTATAGTGAACAGTGAGTGTCAGAGAATTCCCCAGATAATTTGATACATACAGTATGAGATCTAGGGAAACCCTAGCGGATATTCAGAGACATTGTTCAAGGGCTCAGTATTACGAGGCCCTAATTTAGGATGGTCTTTAATATAAATATTAAAGGATGGTTAGCAGTAACTTCCCTCTGTTACAAAGGTCACTGAAATCAGGAACTAACATGTACTGCCCTTCATCGCAACCACTATTACAGCTAAAAGGATCCTGTGAGCAATGGCTGGCAAAGGTGAGGGCAAAAATTAGTCTAGATGTAAATAGTCTCAGTGACACTCGGTGACGATGCACTTTCACAAAGCCAAAGTTGGCGAGATGAGCTCACTACGTTCAAGACGTTGACTGACACGGTAGACTTTAAATAATTGTTTGTAGCTTTCTCAACACTGTACATTGGCATCGCGCATGGACGGCAGAAGTCATAGTTATTAATAAAGCAAGCCCCAGTTAAATCAGTACTACATCCTCTAGTGCGCTCACCCTTGAACGCAGCCCAGATCCCAGCCCTGTGTTTGTGTTTACCCGGCTGCAGCCATAGCAACACCCTCCCACTCAATGGACTTTCATCCTAGGCATGCAGACAGGCAGGGCAGGCAGCAGAGGGCAAGCCGTGACTAGGATTCCCAAGCCCTTCACAGGCCCTGACCTCATTTCCTTTTGCAGCTAGGCTCCCTGCATTGTATTATTTCAGTGTAATTTGTAGACTGGTTAACATGAACTTGGCAACACTTTCTTCACACGCAGCGCCAGTACTGTAGCTTGTTTACCTGGAAGCAGTGGATAAGTTGCAGAATCATGGGTGAGAGCTAACGTCAGCTAAAAAGGCTGTACACTACTGTTTGGGGTGTCTTAGAAATGTCCTTGCTTTTGAAAGAAAAGCTATTTTTTTGTCCATTAAAATAACATCAAAATGATCAGAAATACAGTGTAGACATTGTTAATGTTGTAAATGACTATTGTAGCTGGAAATGGCTGTTTTAATGGAATATCTACATAGGCGTACAGAAGCCCATTTTCAGCAACCATCCCTCCTGTGTTCCAATGGCACGTTGTGTTAGCTAATCCAAGTTTATCATTTTAAAAGGCTAGACGCCTCACAAGTCCTCAACTGGTAGCTTCATTAAATAGTACCCGCAAAACATCAGTCTCCACGTCAACAGTGAACAGGCGACTCCGGGAAGCTGGCTTTCTAGGCAGAATTCCTCTGTCCAGTGTCTGTGCTCTTTTGCCCATTTTCTTTTTATTGGCCAGTCTGAGATATGGCTTGTTCTTTGCAACTTTGCCTAGAAGGCCAGCATGCCGGAGTCAACTCTTCACTGTTGACGTTGTGACTGGTGTTTTGCAGGTACTATTTAACCTCGAGTGTAGGGGGCAGTATTTTGATGTTGGGATGAAAAACGTACCCAAATGAAACTGCCTATTTCTCGGGCCCAGAATCTAGAATATGCATATAATTGTCAGATTAGGATAGAAAACACTCGAAACTGTCAAAATATTGTCTGTGAGTATAACAGAACTGGTATTGCAGGCGAAAACCTGAGGAAAATCCAATCAGGAAGTGCTGTTTTTCCTGAAACCTCTCGGTTCTATTGCATGCCTTCCCTCCATTTAAAGGGATATCAACCAGATTCCTTTTCCTATGGCTTCCACATGGTGTGAACAGTCTTCAGACAGTTTCAGGCTTTTATTCTGAAAAATGAGCGAGAAAGATCACACCGTGTCATTGGCTGAGTGCCAGCAGAGTGCCAGCAGAGTTTTGCATGCGTGAGCAGCTTGGAGCAGACATTTTCTCTCTCGCTCCTATTGAAAAAGCTACGGTCCGGTTGAAATATTATCGATTATTTATTGTAAAAACAACCTGAGGATTTATTATAAAAAACATTTGACATGTTTCTACGAACTTTACGGATACTATTTGGAATTTGTCTGCCCCATCGTGACCGCTCGAGCCTGTGGATTTCTGAACGTAACTCGCCAACCAAATGGAGGTTTTTGGATTTAAAAACCAACACCTCAAAGTAAAAATCTTTATGGAACAAAAGCAACATTTATTGTGTAACTGGGAGTCTCGTGAGTGCAAACATCCGAAGATCAAAGGTAAGCGATTAATTTTTATTGCTTTTCTGACTTTCGTGACTAATCTACTTTGCTGCTAGGTGTTTGTAATGTTTTGTCTACTGAGAGCTATCCTCACATAAACGCTTGGATAGCTTTCGCCGCAAAGCCTAAAAGCTTTTTTGAAATATGACAAGCCAGGTGGATTAACAAGCTAAGCTGTGTTTTGCTAAATTGCATTCGTGATTTCATGAAAATTTTATATTTTTAGTAATTTAATTTTAATTTGGCGCTCTGTAATTCAGCGGGTGTTGACGAAAATGATCCCGCTAACGGGATGGGAGCGCCAAGAAGTTAATGAAACTGCCAGTTGAGGACATGTGAGGCGTCTGTTTCTCAAACTAGGCTCTCGAATGTACTTGTCCTCTTGCTCAGTTGTGCACCGGGGCCTCCCATTCCTCTTTCTATTGTGGTTAGAGCCAGTTTGCGCTGTTCTGTGAAGGGAGTAGTACACAGCATTGTATGAGATCTTCAGTTTCTTGGAAATTTCTCGCATGGAATTGCCATTATTTCTCTGAACAAGAATAGACTGACACGTTTCAGAAGAAGGTTCTTTGTTTCTGGCCATTTTGAGCCTGTAATCGAACCCACAAATGCTGATGCTCCAGATACTCAACTAGTCCAAAGAAGGCCAGTTTTATTGCTTCTTTAATGAGATCAACAGTTTTCAGCTGTGCTAACATACTTCCAAAAGGGTTTTCTAATGATCAATTAGCCTTTTAAAATGATAAACTTGGGATTAGCTAACACAACGTGCCATTGGAACACAGGAGTGATGGTTGCTGATAATGGGCCTCTGTACGCCTATGTAGATATTCCGTTTTTTTTTAAATCAGCCGTTTCCAGCTACAATAGTTATTTACAACATTAACAATGTCTACACTGTATTTTTTAATCAATTTTATGTTATTTTAATGAGCAAAAAAAAATGTATTTTTGTAAATTCTTTCAAAAACAAGGACATTTCTAAGTGACCCCAAACTTTTGAACGGTAGTGTACATGTATATGATGGTTTATGGACAGTATATGAATAGAAAAGGTGTGTACAGCAGTAGTTATATAGGATGAGCCTTGACTAGAATTCAGTATATACAGTTGAAGTTGGAAGTTTACATACACCTTAGCCAAATACGTTTAAACTCAGTTTTCAGTTAATCCTAGTAAAAATTCCCTGTCTTAGGTCAGTTAGGACCACCACTTTATTTTAATAATGTGAAATGTCAGAATAATGAATGATTTATTTCAGCTTGTATTTCTTTCATCACATTCCCAGTGGGTCAGAAGTTTACATACACTCAATTAATATTTGGTAGCATTGCCTTTAAATGGTTTAACTTGGGTCAAACGTTTTGGGTAGCCTTCCACAAGCTTCCCACAATAAGTTGTGAATTTTAGACATTCCTCCTGACAGAGCTGATGTAACTGAGTCAAGTTTGTAGGCCTCCTTGCTTGCACACGCTTTTTCAGTTCTGCTCACTAATTTTCTATGGGATTGAGGTCAGGGCTTTGTGATGGCCACTCCAGTACTTTGACTTTGTTGTCCTTAAGCAATTTTGCCACAACTTTGGAAGTATGGTTGTGGTCATTGTCCATTTGGAAGACCCATTTGCGACCAAGCTTTAACATCCTGACTGATGTCTTGAGATGTTACTTCAATATATCCACATAATTTTCCATCCTAATGATGCCATCTATTTTGTGAAGTGCACCAGTCCCTCCTGCAGCAAAGCACCCCCACAACATGATGCTGCCACCCCCGTGCTTCACGGTTGGGATGGTGTTCTTCGACTTGTAAGCTTCCCCCTTTTTCCTCCAAACATAACAATGGCTAAACAGTTATATTTTTGTTTCATCAGAACAGAGGACATTTCTCCAAAAAGCACAATCTTTGTCCCCATGTGCAGTTGCAAACTGTAGTCTGGCTTTTTTATTGCGGTTTTGGAGCAGTGGCTTCTTCCTTGCTGAGCGACATTTCAGGTTATGTCGATATAGGACTCATTTTTACTGTGGATATAGATACATTTGTACCGGTTTCCTCCAGCATCTTTACAAGGTCCTTTGCTGTTGTTCTGGGATTGATTTGCACTTTCCACACCAAGGTACGTTCATCTCTAGGAGACAGAACGTGTGTCTCCTTCCTGAGCGGTATGACGGCTGTGTGGTCCCATGGTGTTTATACTTGCATACTATTGTTTGTACAGATGAGCGTGGTACCTTCAGGCGTTTGGAAATTCCTCCCAAGGTAGAACCAGACTTGTGGAGGTCTACAATTGTTTTTCTGAGGTCTTGGCTGATTTCCCCATGATGTCAAGCAAAGAGGCACTGAGTTTGAAGGTAGGCCTTGAAATACATCCACAGGTACACCTTCAATTGACTCAAATTATGTCAATTAGCCTATCGGAAGCTTCTAAAGCCATGATATCATTTTCTGGAATTTTCCAAGCTGTTTAAAGGCACAGTCAAGTTAGTGTATGTAAAGTTCTGACCCACTGGCATTGTGATACAGTGAATTATTAGTGAAGTAATCTGTAGTAGATGTCCTAATCGACTTGTAAAAAACTATAGTTTGTTAACAAGAAATGTGTGGAGTGGTTGAAAAATGAGATAATGACTCAAACCTATGTGTATTAAAACTTCCAACTTCAACTGTGTATATATATATATATATATATATATATATACTTCCGTTCAAAAGTTTGGGGTCACTTAGAAATGTCCTTGTTTAAAAAAAATTATATGTTTTGTCCATTAAAATAACATTAAATTGATCAGAAATACAGTATAATCATTGCTAATGTTGTAAATGACTATTTTAGCTGGAAACAGATGCTTTTTTAAGTGGAATGTCCACATAGGCGTACAGAGGCCCATTATCAGCAACCATCATTTCTGTGTTCCAAAGGCATGTTGTGTTAGCTAATCCAAGTTTATCATTTTAAGAAGCTAATCATTAGAAAACCAGAAAACTGTTGTTTTGATTGAAGAATAAATACAACTGTCCTTCTTTGGACTAGTTGAGTATCTGGAGCATCAGCATTTGTGGGTTCGATTACAGGCTCAAATGGCAAACTGGCCTTAACCAGAATAGAGAGAGGAGTGGGAGGCCCCGGAGCACATAATGACAAGCATGAGGACAAGTATATTAGAGTGTCTAGTTTGAGAAACAG
Source organism: Oncorhynchus nerka (assembly GCF_034236695.1). Lineage (NCBI taxonomy): Eukaryota > Metazoa > Chordata > Actinopteri > Salmoniformes > Salmonidae > Oncorhynchus > Oncorhynchus nerka. Next base: position 32,948,943 of record NC_088408.1, read on the forward strand.
ACGGCTCACAAGTCAAATCAAATCAAATGTATTTATATAGCCCTTCGTACATCAGCTGATATCTCAAAGTGCTGTACAGAAACCCAGCCTAAAACCCCAAACAGCAAGCAATGCAGGTGTAGAAGCACGGTGGCTAGGAAAAACTCCCTAGAAAGGCCAAAACCTAGGAAGAAACCTAGAGAGGAACCAGGCTATGTGGGGTGGCCAGTCCTCTTCTGGCTGTGCCGGGTGGAGATTATAACAGAACATAGCCAAGATGTTCAAATGTTCATAAATGACCAGCATGGTCGAATAATAATAAGGCAGAACAGTTGAAACTGGAGCAGCAGCACAGTCAGGTGGACTGGGGACAGCAAGGAGTCATCATGTCAGGTAGTCCTGGGGCACGGTCCTAGGGCTCAGGTCCATGGCCAGGTGGACTGGGGACAGCAAGGAGTCATCATGTCAGGTAGTCCTGGGGCATGGTCCTAGGGCTCAGGTCAGTTGAAACTGGAGCAGCAGCATGGCCAGGTGGACTGGGGACAGCAAGGAGTCATCATGTCAGGTAGTCCTGGGGCATGGTCCTAGGGCTCAGGTTCTCCGAGAGAGAGAAAGAAAGAGAGAAGCAGAAAATTAGAGAACGCACACTTAGATTCACACAGGACAGCGAATAGGACAGGAGAAGTACTCCAGATATAACAAACTGACCCTAGCCCCCCGACACATAAACTACTGCAGCATAAATACTGGAGGCTGAGACAGAAGGGGTCAGGAGACACTGTGGCCCCATCCGAGGACACCCCCGGACAGGGCCAAACAGGAAGGATATAACCCCACCCACTTTGCCAAAGCACAGCCCCCACACCACTAGAGGGATATCTTCAACCACCAACTTACCATCCTGAGACAAGGCTGAGTATAGCCCACAAAGATCTCCGCCACGGCACAACCCAAGGGGGGAGGCGCCAACCCAGACAGGATGACCACAACAGTGAATCAACCCACTCAGGTGACGCACCCCCTCCAGGGACGGCATGAGAGAGCCCCAGTAAGCCAGTGACTCAGCCCCTGTAATAGGGCTAGAGGCAGAGAATCCCAGTGGAAAGAGGGGAACCGGCCAGGCAGAGACAGCAAGGGCGGTTCGTTGCTCCAGAGCCTTTCCGTTCACCTTCCCACTCCTGGCCCAGACTACACTCAATCATATGACCCACTGAAGAGATGAGTCTTCAGTGAAGACTTAAAGCTTGAGACCGAGTTTGCGTCTCTGACATGGGTAGGCAGACTGTTCCATAAAAATGGAGCTCTATAGGACAAAGCCCTGCCTCCAGCTGTTTGCTTAGAAATTCTAGGGACAATTAGGAGGCCTGCGTCTTGTGACCGTAGCGTATGTGTAGGTATGTACGGCAGGACCAAATCAGAGAGATAGGTAGGAGCAAGCCCATGTAATGCTTTGTAGGTTAGCAGTAAAACCTTGAAATCAGCCCTTGCTTTGACAGGAAGCCAGTGTAGAGAGGCTAGCACTGGAGTAATATGATCAAATTTTTTGGTTCTAGTCAGGATTCTAGCAGCCGTATTTAGCACTAACTGAAGTTTATTTAGTGCTTTATCCGGGTAGCCGGAAAGTAGAGCATTGCAGTAGTCTAACCTAGAAGTGACAAAAGCATGGATTAATTTTTCTGCATCAGTTTTGGACAGAAAGTTTCTGATTTTTGCAATGTTACGTAGATGGAAAAAAGCTGTCCTCGAAATGGTCTTGATATGTTCTTCAAAAGAGAGATCAGGGTCCAGAGTAACGCCGAGGTCCTTCACAGTTTTATTTGAGACGACTGTACAACCATTAAGATTAATTGTCAGATTCAACAGAAGATCTCTTTGTTTCTTGGGACCTAGAACAAGCATCTCTGTTTTGTCCGAGTTTAATAGTAGAAAGTTTGCAGCCATCCACTTCCTTATGTCTGAAACACATGCTTCTAGCGAGGGCAATTTTGGGGCTTCACCATGTTTCATTGAAATGTACAGCTGTGTGTCATCCGCATAGCAGTGAAAGTTAACATTATGTTTTCGAATAACATCCCCAAGAGGTAAAATATATAGTGAAAACAATAGTGGTCCTAAAACGGAACCTTGAGGAACACCGGAATTTACAGTTGATTTGTCAGAGGACAAACCATTCACAGAGACAAACTGATATTTTTCCGACAGATAAGATCTAAACCAGGCCAGAACATGTCCGTGTAGACCAATTTGGGTTTCCAATCTCTCCAAAAGAATGTGGTGATCGATGGTATCAAAAGCAGCACTAAGGTCTAGGAGCACGAGGACAGATGCAGAGCCTCGGTCCGATGCCATTAAAATGTCATTTACCACCTTCACAAGTGCAGTCTCAGTGCTATGATGGGGTCTAAAACCAGACTGAAGCATTTCGTATACATTGTTTGTCTTCAGGAAGGCAGTGAGTTGCTGCGCAACAGCCTTCTCTAAAATTTTTGAGAGGAATGGAAGATTCGATATAGGCCGATAGTTTTTTATATTTTCTGGGTCAAGGTTTGGCTTTTTCAAGAGAGGCTTTATTACTGCCACTTTTAGTGAGTTTGGTACACATCCAGTGGATAGAGAGCCGTTTATTATGTTCAACATAGGAGGGCCAAGCACAGGAAGCAGCTCTTTCAGTAGTTTAGTTGGAATAGGGTCCAGTATGCAGCTTGAAGGTTTAGAGGCCATGATTATTTTCATCATTGTGTCAAGAGATATAGTACTAAAACACTTGAGCATCTCTCTTGATCCTAGGTCCTGGCAGAGTTGTGCAGACTCAGGACAACTGAGGTTTGGAGGAATACGCAGGTTTAAAGAGGAGTCCGTAATTTGCTTTCTAATAATCATAATCTTTTCCTCGAAGAAGTTCATGAATTTATCACTGCTAAAGTGAAAGTCATCCTCTCTTGGGGAATGCTGCTTTTTAGTTAGCTTTGCGACAGTATCAAAAAGGAATTTCGGATTGTTCTTATTTTCCTCAATTAAGTTGGAAAAATAGGATGATCGAGCAGCAGTAGGGGCTCTTCGATACTGCACGGTACTGTCTTTCCAAGCTAGTCGGAAGACTTCCAGTTTGGTGTGGCGCCATTTCCGTTCCAATTTTCTGGAAGCTTGCTTCAGAGCTCGGGTATTTTCTGTGTACCAGGGAGCTAGTTTCTTATGAGAAATGTTTTTAGTTTTTAGGGGTGCAACTGCATCTAGGGTATTGCGCAAGGTTAAATTGAGATCCTCAGTTAGGTGGTTAACTGATTTTTGTCCTCTGGCGTCCTTGGGTAGGCAGAGGGAGTCTGGAAGGGCATCAAGGAATCTTTGTGTTGTCTGTGAATTTATAGCACGACTTTTGATGTTCCTTGGTTGGGGTCTGAGCAGATTATTTGTTGCAATTGCAAACGTAATAAAATGGTGGTCCGATAGTCCAGGATTATGAGGAAAAACATTAAGATCCACAACATTTATTCCATGGGACAAAACTAGGTCCAGCGTATGACTGTGACAGTGAGTGGGTCCAGAGACATGTTGGACAAAACACACTGAGTCGATGATGGCTCCTAAAGCCTTTTGGAGTGGGTCTGTGGACTTTTCCATGTGAATATTAAAGTCACCAAAGATTAGAATATCATCTGCTATGACTACAAGGTCCGATAGGAATTCAGGGAACTCAGTGAGAAACGCTGTATATGGCCCAGGAGGCCTGTAAACAGTAGCTATAAAAAGTGATTGAGTAGGCTGCATAGATTTCATGACTAGAAGCTCAAAAGACGAAAACGTCAATTTTTTTTGTTGTAAATTGTAATTTGCTATCGTAAATGTTAGCAACACCTCCGCCTTTGCGGGATGCACGGGGGATATGGTCACTAGTGTAGCCAGGAGGTGAGGCCTCATTTAAAACAGTAAATTCATCAGGCTTAAGCCATGTTTCAGTCAGGCCAATCACATCAAGATTATGATCAGTGATTAGTTCATTGACTATAATTGCCTTTGAAGTAAGGGATCTAACATTAAGTAGCCCTATTTTGAGATGTGAGGTATCATGATCTCTTTCAGTAATGACAGGAATGGAGGTGGTCTTTATCCTAGTGAGATTGCTAAGGCGAACACCGCCATGTTTAGTTTTGCCCAACCTAGGTCGAGGCACAGACACGGTCTCAATGGTGATAGCTGAGCTGACTACACTGACTGTGCTAGTTGGCAGACTCCACTATGCTGGCAGGCTGGCTAACAGCCTGCTGCCTGGCCTGCACCTTATTTCATTGTGGAGCTAGAGGAGTTAGAGCCCTGTCTATGTTGGTAGATAAGATGAGAGCACCCCTCCAGCTAGGATGGAGTCCGTCACTCCTCAGCAGGTCAGGCTTGGTCCTGTTTGTGGGTGAGTCCCAGAAAGAGGGCCAATTATCTACAAATTCTATCTTTTGGGAGGGGCAGAAAACAGTTTTCAACCAGCGATTGAGTTGTGAGACTCTGCTGTAGAGCTCATCACTCCCCCTAACTGAGAGGGGGCCAGAGACAATTACTCGATGCCGACACATCTTTCTAGCTGATATGCACGCAGAAGCTATGTTGCGCTTGGTGATCTCTGACTGTTTCATCCTAACATCGTTGGTGCCGACGTGGATAACAATATCTCTATACTCTCTACACTCGCCAGTTTTAGCTTTAGCCAGCACCATCTTCAGATTAGCCTTAACGTCGGTAGCCCTGCCCCCTGGTAAACAGTGTATGATCGCTGGATGATTCGTTTTAAGTCTAATACTGCGGGTAATGGAGTCGCCAATGACTAGAGTTTTCAATTTGTCAGAGCTAATGGTGGGAAGCTTCGGCGTCTCAGACCCCGTAACGGGAGGAGTAGAGACCAGAGAAGACTCGGCCTCTGACTCCGACCTGCTGCTTAATGGGGAAAACCGGTTGAAAGTTTCTGTCGGCTGAATGAGCGACACCGGTTGAGCGTTCCTTTCAGCATTTCCTTCCAGAAACCATGAGAAAGTTGTCCGGCTGCGGGGACTGTGCCAGGGGATTTATACTACTATTTGTACTTACTGGTGGCACAGACGCTGTTTCATCCTTTCCTACACTGAAATTACCCTTGCCTAACGATTGCGTCTGAAGCTGGGCTTGTAGCACAGCTATCCTCGCCGTAAGGAGAGTACAGCGACTGCAATTAGAAGGCATCATGTTAATGTTACTACTTAGCTTCGGCTGTTGGAGGTCCTGACGAATCGTGTCCAGATAAAGCGTCCGGAGTGAAAAAGTTGAGGAAAAAATAAATAAATATATGAACGGTAATTAAAAAGTGAAAACCAGGTAGCAAAATAGGTTGGCAACAAAACGCACAGCAACTTGAAAACAAGCCTGTCCTCAATTGGCAGCTTTATTAATTAGTACCTGAAAAACACCAGTCTCAGAGGAACTCTGCCTAGAAGGCCAGCATCCCGGAGTTGCCTCTTCACTGTTGACGTTGAGACTGGTGTTTTGCGGGTACCATTTAATGAAGCTGCCAGTGCTGAGAATTTCATTGATGGAAGTTACAATCTATCTGCAATATTAAAGCTGATCTACCCCCTTAAACATTTTTTGTTTTTAAAGACCAGTGTAGTTCATTGTAGGAGAATATACACTGCCGTGACGATAACCAAAGAGTAATTTGATAGTGAGGTATTCCCGACCGGGAAACAAAAGGACTGTACTTCCTGTTCTTTACTACAATCACATTATGAATAGTTAATCATGAAACATACACCTCCGTCGCTCTATTTTCCGGAGAGTTCTTTCTTCCTGTCCGCATGATATACGGAGAATACTGATGGCTGTATGGACGAGGACAGTATATCCAGAGAGATATATATATCTAGAGTGTATCACTGATTTACTGGCATTAATTTCTAATGAATTGTTACAATAACTCATACTCTTTACAACTTGCCGAAGCGGCATCATATGCGAACAACCATGTGATTTTTTTTGTAACTTCACTGTTTTGAAGTAGGGATCAAATGAATGCTCATTGTTCGAGCCTGCCATTATGGGGTCTTTAGCCAAAAGGATTCCTCAGGTGAGGTGACATCAGCTCTCTAATCTGTAGTGTGACTGCAGCCTGCATCATCACAGCACTCTGTGAATAGTTAATGAGAACACTGGCCCGGGACCAATCAGGACTTAGGTCAGAGATTACTCCAGGGACTGGTTTAAGAAATCAATCTCACACACACACACAAAACACAAAACACAGGGCCTGAGCAAATGGACTCTGCTTTGAACAGGCTGCTCCGTTAGCACGCTTACAGCCAACCCTCTGATAAGGGCTGCCAAAGACACATGGCTGGTAAACAAGTCTAGCACATGGTTTAGATTACATTGCTTTTAGATTAGTTTGAAATACTTCTCATTATTATTTATAAAGCTACGATAGCCTACAGTTGAAGTTGGGAACCATTTCTCTCCCAACATGCTGTATGCCTATGTGATAAAGAGATAATAAATAGCCTATTTCACTTGAAACCACAGCCTCAGCAGAGGCTTGTGATACTGTGATAAGGGTTGTTATTGTTATGGGTTTGATAGGAAGAAAGGTGAGCCAAGTCTTTTGACAGGGAAGGTTCTGGTGATTCATTGCCAGTTGTGATGACTCACCCTTAATTGCTGGATAAGCAGACATTTAAGATTGAAGGATTAAGTTAAGTAGAACAGATATTCAAATGTAACCCACTAGTGACAAAACGCTAGAGATTGTGTTATAAACAATCTATTATATTATTGGTTTGAATTGGGTCATAAAACATTCACATTTTTACTTATGTACTACACTAATTTCATTGCAGCATACACATCAATATCTACCAGTGGAGGCTCCTCAGAGGAGAAAGGGGAGGACCATCCTACTTAGTGAATTTCATAAAAAATATAAAACTAAACGAATTATTTTCAAGTCACTAAATAACTGATTAAAACACTGTTTTGCAATGAAGGTACACTGCAGTGCATAAAGTGTGGTGAGTAGTTGACTCAGAGACAGAAAGACAATAGTTGAACAATTAAAAAAATATATATATATTTTCGAAAAAATTAAGGAGAAGCAGCAGAAAGAGAAAGAGATATCGGTGTATTTTTTCTTCTTCTTAGTTTACTTTTCACTTACTTAGGTAACGCAGCTAATTGTTCCTACTCAACAACCTGACTCAAACAGAGAGAAATGCTATTTATGTTACCAAGCTGGCTAAGGCTATCCAACACTAAAGCTCTTCCAAGTCAAGGTAAGCTTTCCGTTTAATTAATGTATTGTCACCGGGGCCCGCCGGTGTAACTGCTAAACTGCTTGCTGTACATTGTACTGCGTGATTGTACAAATGGATTGGTTTGTGGGTTTACTAACATGTTAGTTCTAGTTTGTTGACTATATCGTTAATGTGGTGACAACGGTGTAGGCTGTGTAGCTGTTAGGGTTTATGGTGTGAAGGTTTGGCTTGAAGAGGTTTTTGCACCTGGACACAGTTGTGTTGTGCACTGAAGTCCACAAGCTTAGGGAAAATGTGATAGGAGGAGAGTGTGTAGATGCGAGAATGAATTATACAACTAGCAAAGTGATGATGCTGTATTATTATTTTATTTTACCTTTATTTTACTAGGCAAGTCAGTTAAGAACAAATTCTTATTTTCAATGACGGCCTAGGAACAGTGGGTTAACTGCCTGTTCAAGGGCAGAACGACAGATTTTGTACCTTGTCAGCTCGGGGATTTGAACTTGCAACCTATCGGTTACTATGAAAGTGAACTGTGTGTGCGGATGATCAAGGTTGTATTCATTTCACCGATTCTATTGCAAAACGTATCTTAAACTGAACCAAACAGAATGAAACTGAAACTAATGATTACATTTCAGATCAGCTAGCTGCAGGCAAGCGAGTGCAAAGCGATATTGAATGAGTCCCTGTCTGTCACCTTGATTACTCCAATTTGGCTCTTTTGATCTGTTATCCTGTTGTAAACTGTCATTTGTTGGCTAAGTTGTAGCAACCTCATGACCGGTATAAGGCAAATTTGGGTATCATGTAGTAGTTGGCCTAAACCTATCGATGTTATATTGAGCTGGATGAATGGAAAATGAACAGTCATCCAATATGCTGTAATAGAAAAGGCATTCCTAAAAAAAACATTGTCCTCCCTAATTTTAAACGGAACAGACGTCACTGATATCTACAATACAATACCATAATGTATTAGTTTGTGTTATCTGTTAGTAGCTACTGTTGTCCAGCCTTACTGTGTGTCAATGTCAGTTTAATCGAGAAAGAATACAAGGTTTGAGTTCTTAACAAAGCCATACATTTTTTTTCTGAAAAAAAACTAAAGGGACATGACTGACCAGCGAACCCATGTTAAACCGCAATCTTTCTAGAATATGCTCTGTAACAACATGCTATTGCAATAAGTTATGCAAACTAGTACCGTTACATTCTAATATATAAACCTACTTAGTCATTTTCAGAGTAGGAAAGAGCAGGGAAAATGCCTGATGCAACATCTCTGAAATGTTTACCAGAAGTATCTCCCATAATGTTCCAGGACGTCTGCCTTCATGCCTTCAGCTTCTTGACCACACTCATGTGATAGGGGAATTTCCTGTTAGCTGGCAAGCACACAAGAAAGGGCACACTCACAACAAGTCACGTGATTGGAGGTGAGCTGTTTGTGAATGTGCTTTGTGGAAAACACCCTAACAATTACTCAGCACATGTAATTGCTTTATGTAACAAAGCATCCATTATGGACGTTTACACTACCCCTCTATTTGGGCACCAAAACTGCGTCCGTCAGTATGACTAAACCAGTTTCTCCCCATGCCACACAATTGGCAAAGGATTGCCATCACTTTTAGCATCACTTAGCCCATATTATCCACGGACTTGAGTACACACTGTCCTTTATTTTGCCTTGCTCCAGATCTCTGACTGGAAAGCTTTGTTATGAAACTCTGGGAACCTTGACTAGGGCCATTAGAAAAGTGCCATAATGGCACCACCAGATCAGTCACAATCTTACACTCTTTTGTTCTTTAGGAATTCATTTTCTTTCATGTCTATGTTTCATAAACCGCCGGCTGTGTTGAGGACATAAATAGCACAATGTAAAACCACAGTCTAGTAGCAGTCTACTCTTCCAAATCACTAGACGCACTGATGAGTGGGTGTGTGACGAACATGCCTTCTTTCATTGCAACAGAAATAAAAGTCTTTGTTCATATTTGGTATTTTGTATCCCCATTAGCTGTTGCAGAAGCAGCAGCTACTCTTCATGGGGTCCAACACAAAACATGACAAAATGCATAATACTAATAGACAAGAACAGTCACACAATTTAAAATAAGAACAATACAACTAAAAAAAGTCCTGTACTGCATACACCATATTCATGAACAGCATATGCAGGTAACTGACAAAATAAAGGAAACACCAACATAGTGTCTTAATAGGGCATTTGGCCACCATGAACATGAACAGATTCAATGCCCCTCGGCATAGATTCTACAAGTGTCTGGAACTCTGTCGCAGGGAGGCCACATCATTTGACCTTGAGAAATGTTATCATTTGGTGTTTTGTTGATGGTGGTGGAAAACGCTGTCTTGGCGCCGCTCCAGAATCTCCCATAAGTGTTCAATTGGGTTGAGATCTGGTGACTGAGATGGCCATGGCATATGGTTTACATCGTTTTCATGCTCATCAAACCATTCAGTGACCACTCGTGCCCTGTGGATGGTGGCATTGTCATCCTATGGGGGCATAGTCATGGTAGCCAAAACAATGGCCTGTCCAGCATTTTTATACATGAACCTAAGCATGATGGGATGTTAATTGCTTCATCAACTCAGGAACCACACCTGTGTAGAAGCACCTGCTTTCAATATACTTTGTATGCCTCATTCACTCAAGTGTTTACATTATTTTGGCAGTTACCTGTACATACAGGTTTATAGGTCATACAAGGTCAGTGGCGTTGTGCCGGGAGGTTTTGCCTCACTTGTTTTTTTAAGATAACTTTGCTACTTGCCTGAGTGATCAGAGTTGGAATTGAGTTCCATTGAACCATCGATTGATACAACACGGTGCGTTGATTTGAGTACGTTCTGGATTTGGGGACTGTGAAGAGTCCCCTGGTGCAAGTCTGGTGGGGTAAGTGTTGGTTTTTAGAGCTGTATGTAAGTTGATTATACAAACAATTTGGAATTTTCAACACATTGATGTTACTTACAAGAAATAATGCAGTCAATCTCTCCTCTACTTTGAGTCAGGCGGGACTGACATGCCTTAGCCCTCTGTGTACAGTGAAGGGAAAGACATGCTGTTCTGGACTTTCTTAGGTCCTTCTTTGCAGCTCCTGGCCATATAACCAGGCAGTAGTCAAGATGTGACAAAAGCAGAGGCTGCAGGACTTGTTTGGTTGAATGTTATGTTAAAAATGCAGAGCACCTCTATCACAGACATACTTCTCCCCATCTTTACAACAATATCATCAATACACCTTGACTATGACAGTTTACAATCTAAGGTATCACCAAGAAGTTTAGTCTGCTCTACTTGCTCAACAGCCACATTATTCATTACCATATTCAGCTGAGGTCCAGTACTTAGGGAATAAGTTGTACCAAATACAATGCTTTTGGTTTTTAGTTATGACCAGGACTAGTTTATTCCTAGCAACCCATTCTACAACTGACTGCAACGTTTTGTTTAGGGCTTCAGGGATTTTACTAGCTTGGGACACTGACATGTACAGTGCCTTCAGAAAGCTGAAATGTCTTGAGTCAAAAAATATTAAACCCCTTTGTTATGGCTAACCTAAATAAGTGCAGGAGTAAAAATGTTCTTAACAAATCACACAATAAGTTGCATGGACTCATTTTGTGTTCAATAATAGTGGTTGACATGATTTTTGAATGACTACCCCATCTCTATACTGCACAAATACAGATAATTGTAAGGTCCTTCAATCAAGTAGTGAATTTCAAGCACAGATTCAACCACAAAGACTAGGGAGGTTTTTCAATGCCACGCAAAAAGGGAACCGATTGGTAGATGTGTTAAAATAAAAAAGCAGACGTTGAATATCCCTTTAAGCATGAAGTTATTCATTAGGCTTTAGATGGTGTATCAATAAATCCAGTCACTAAAAAGAAAGATACAGTTGTCCTTCCTAACTCAGTTGCCGGAGAGGAAGGAAACTGCTCAGGGATTTCACCATGAGGCCAATGGTGATTTTAAAACAGTGAAAGGATAAAACTGAGGATGGATCAACAACATTGTATTTACTCCACAGTACTAACATAATTGACTGAGTGAAAAGAAGGAAGCCTACACCGAATAAAAATATTCCAAAACATGCATCCTGTTTGCAACAACGCACTTAAGTAATACTGCAAAAAATGTGGTGAAGAAATGAACATTTTGTCCTGAATACAAAGCGTTATGTTTGTGGCAAATCCAACACAACATCACTGAGTACCACTGTTCATATTTCAAACATGGTCGTGGCTGCATCATGTTATGGGTATGCTTGTTATCGGCAAAGACTAGGGAGTTTTTTAGGGGGGGTATTAAAATAAAATGGAATACAGTTAAGCACAGGCAAAATCCTAGAGGAAAACCTGGTTCAGTGTTCTTTCCAACAAACACTGAGGAGACAATTTCACCTTTCAGCAGGACAATATCCTAAAAGGCCAAAAGTACACTAGAGTTTCTTACCAAGACGAGATTGAATGTTCCTGAGTGGCCTAGTTAAAGTTGACTTAAAATCGGTTTGAAAATCTAGGGCAATACCTGAAAATGCATTCCAGCAATGATCAACAACCAACTTGACAGAGCTTTAAGATAAAAAAAAGAATGGGCAAATATTGTACAAGCCGGGTATGCAAAGCTCTTAGACTTACCCAGAAAGAATCACAGCTGTAATCACTGCCAAAGGTGTTTCTAACATTAATTCTTTCAAGGGTGAATACTTATCTAAATCAAGATATTAGTGTTTTATTTTTCACAAATGTTTGTTAGAATTTCTTCCACTTTGACAGAGTATTTTGTGTAGATCGTTAATGAAAAATTACAATTAAATCCATTTTATTCCCACTTTGTAACACAAAATGTGGAAAAAGTAAAGGGGTGTGAATACATCCAGAAGGCACTCTGTAGTGTTGAAACATCTGCATACATAGACACATAGGCTTTGTTTAAGGCCAGTGGTAGATCATTAATGAGGAAACATTAAAAAGGGCCAAGATAGCTCCCCTTTGGGAGCCACGCTTGACATGTTTTACGTCAGAGAAGCTCCCATTAAAGAAAACCATCGGTGTTCTAATAGATATCTGCCATATCTTGGATAGAGAGCTGTTGTAAAGCCATAACATGAGTTTTTCCAATAACAAATGACCGTCAATAATATCAACGGCTGCACTGAAATCTACACTACAGCTCCCACAGTCTTATTATTACCAATGTCTTTCAGCCATCAGTCATTTGTGTGACATGTTTCACCTGATACTACTATGTTCATAAGTAAAGAAATAGTATTTTATGATCCCTTTTAATTATTTTTAGTATATCGTGGCAACTTAACATATTCTAAATACAACAAATACTTTACATCTAATCACACTTTACAATTTTGGGAAACAAAGGTTAACAAGGTTGTGTTTACCATCAGTATTTTCTAGAACTCGTAATAAAATGGTGTTGTTTCAAAAACATGTACACAAAATATTGAATGTTATAGGTCACTTTTGAGCTTTAACTTTATAAATCATGGTGGGAGATACATTTGTAAAGTAAAGAAATAAGACCAAGAAAGTGAATCAAATGTGTTTGTCCTAAAAGCATTTGATAGAGATGTAGCCTACTTGATCCATCATACATGTTAATTGGCAGGGGCAGTATTGACGCAATGGGAGTCCAGTATAGTGTTAGTCCTTATTGTTAGGTGCTGCCCTCTGCTGCTGAGCAGAGGAACTTCTAAAGAGACGACAGTATGACCCTGAAGCAAAGTGGTCCATAAAATAGTTACCTACATTTATATTAGGAAACACAAATCAAAGAGACACTGAATATATTAAATCGTGATATTTTATAATTTTTTATGTCAATGCTACAGTACTTACATTTTCTGTTGTTATTCAGAATGTTATGTTACAAAGAGGAAATAGACAGGCCTACATTCTCACTTCAAGTACCCAAACAAACCTCAAGGTTAACTTTAAGGCCAACCCCCATTCCCTAACAGAAATATGAGAACATTTCCAATTTCCATGATTTAATAAGAAAAAACATTGACATTTCAAAGACAGAGACAAAGTAGATGAAGTCAATTGTAAGTCGCTCTGGATAAGAGCGTCTGCTAAATGACTTAAATGTAATGTAAATGTAATAGTGCAGTGAAGTACTGAACATTGAACAGAAAGTAAACCTAGAGGTTGAATGGGGAATTGCAGTCTAGATGGCACAGCACTGGATATCTTAAAAATCCTTATTTAACCCGTCTCGTCCAATTCATCTACACTGATTGAAGTGGATTTAACTAGTGACATCAATATGGGATCATAGCTTTCACCTGGGCAGTCTTATGGAAAGGTGTTCCTAATGTTTTGTACACTGATTCCTCAACAACAGTAATAGAATGGAAAAACTACAAGACTAATCTGTTTAGACTCAAACTGACACTTGGTTCACTTTATGCTTAAAGCTACAATCCATAGCAGTGAAAATGCCGAGCTCATTTGCGATATTGGTCAAAGGATAGAAGTGCCCTTTGATATTTTAAGTAGAAATTGTGCGTAAATATTGCATTTTTAAAATAATAGGCGTGCCAAAATTCAGCATTGTAACATCTCCCTTTGTCTCAGGTCAGTGTGACAGCCATCTGCACTGATCTGACGTGAGACAATGATGTACATGTCAAAATGTTGATAGAATTAAGTTATTTGTAATAAAATTAAAATACAAGAAAATAAAACCTGGTGTTTTGTGGTGGAAAACAGCAAGGGTCAAGCACATGTCAACCCTGTTAGCTATAGATACAGGCTAGAAATATTTTACGCTTGAATTCACTTTCCTGCTGCACACAAGCTTCCATTACCCGCCACAAGGGGATTTATGGCTGATTTAAGATGAAGGCACTTTATTTGGCACTTGCTATGGTTTTTATTTTTTATCTGTTGTAAAATTAAGAACGTGTGCTCTTTATTGAAGAATGTTAAAATTAGGTGAAATACTGTAAAACTGGGCTTTTTTTCTCTAAAAGTTTCACGTAAAGTTACACTACTCAAAAAGGCACCTAATTGGTGGAACACATTATAACAAAGACTTCAAACGCCAACAAAAATCCCTCGGACATCATTGCACGAGCGATAGAACAGCAGAGTATGTACGTTGATTTTTTTTACACCACAATGCTGGGTGCTCATTTCCTCAAAACAAATGCTCCTGGGGCAGTCAGTGGCTCCTTTGGCAGATTTCTGCTTTAATGTACCAAAGCAACAGCTATGTAAAGTGGGATAAGGCTTTCAGGATTTTCTTCATAATGACAGGAAAATGACCTGATTCATGGTGAGCTGTCTGGCTGACTTTAAGCCTTGGGGGACCAGATCAGATCAAGGACAAAAACTCAGGTTTTTAAGATTGAACCTTTATTTAACTAGGCAAGTCAGTTAAGAACAAACTCTTATTTACAATGACGGCTGAGCAAGGCAGTTAACAGTGGGTTAAGGGCAGAACGACAGAAGATGCAGTGGGTCTTTGACCTTGAAGTGTCCAGGTAAAGCAGCAGTTTAGAACCCTACAGTCCACAATGGAACACAGTTCTCCCACCAAGGACAGGGAACAGTAACTTTCCAAGGACCCGATCCTCTTGAGTATTGTGACTTGGTACAGAGAATAAGTGCATTTCTTCCTCCATCTGTGATGTCCAGTGTCATGCAAACATACAGAGAAGGCCAAGAGGTCCAGGTCTACCAGTAAAATGTCCACTCCTTCATTTCTGCAGTTCATGGGAGGTGCTGAATGTAGGCTTAATACGTAACTAGGAATTGAAGCTGCCCCATAGGGTACAAGACATTAAAGCTTAAAGGTTTACCATTCAATTCTTGCTGACAGAATTGTTCGCTGAACATGGTGTAAAACAATCAACATACCAACACACTGTACACAGCCACGACACTTCGGGTGAAACCTGGGGGATGACAGATTAAATCACTTTAGTTATTGATTCAAATGAATTCATGTTGAAGAATAATAACACTGATAATCTTCAGGTCCTCCCATATTTAAAGTTTATTTGCTGGTCTAGAAGAGAAACAGGTGATGTCATTAATAAACTAATAATTTTGCTGAGCTATCAAGTCATGACCACGTACGGACATGCTCTTCAGCAGTGCTGTGAGGTTCGGAGTTCAGATGATGTAAAATGGCTTCTTAATTAAGGTAGGGAGCATTGACAACACTATACATTTTTTAAAAAATCAACAGGGTTTCAAAATGCACAAATATGAATCAACATTGCGATACTGCTATCATTTGACATGATTGTTGCAGGAGATTTCAGGGCCTGTTACTGTTAATAGACTGAAGGTGAGATGCCTATCTGTACCCTACCTGTCATGTTGCACGTTCTCTGGTTACTCTCGAAGTGGAACTGACGTCAGGCTTAAGCGATATACTCTGATGCCTCACGCTCCTATATATATATATATATATATATATATATATATATATATCTCGGATTTTCTTTTGGGCATATTTACCAAGAAAGTACATACCTGGAACAGATAGGCAGGATGTAGCTAGCTAGAACGACTGCACCAACATTTGCTAACGTTACAGCCATCAGCTAGTTAGATTTATTCTGATTATATTTCATGCAATTTATTTTATAACTATTTAGATAACATAGCTTCATAAATGCATAATAGTCATAGTTGACATAAAATACATCTGATCAAACCCAGATAGGTAAACATTCCTGGCTAGCAATTAACTTTGTTAAGTCCGACAAAAGTCCCTGCGAAAATACATTTCATTTTGTGGCGTTTCAGGAAATTCCAAGTAGACGAAAACATTCTTGAGACGATTGCATATTTATAAAATACAATAAATAAAGCACCCAAGTGTGTTATTTTCCACAGCGCACATGACACGAAATTGATGGCGGTGTGGAGAGGCATACTGTATTGTCTATGTGGACACACCTGGTGCCTAAATTGGTGACGTGTTTCGCTCAGCGAGTCTAGTGGAGACGAACGGATCCGTCAGTTGTCTTGATGAGCCTTTCTCAGATAGCTACTGTACTTACATGTATTTTTTTTTAACTAGTGTAATTTGTGTTTGTTCCTAGAAAATGCAACTACAATTTGAAACTTGTCTGCCAAAGTTGGAACTTGGGAGATTGTTCAGAATCATTCAGTTGTACGTTTATTTTGTACAAAAAATATGGACGTGAATGCAGCAGTAGTAGGCCTACATTTTAAACTGAATAACAAATAAGTAAAAATGACTGGTCAATTGTGTGTCAGGGCAGTGCCCAAAAGGCAAAAAATAAGATAAATAAATCAAAATGATCCACCCCCAGGAGCCCGCTCTCAATGTTCAAAATACACCATAGAGCATAATTTAGCCATAGAGGATCAACAGTTTATAAAAAACAAATGTGGATTACGTTATCAGAAGCACATACAGGAAAGGCTATCTGGTCAAATTAAGGAAACACCGACATAGTGTTTTAGGATGTTGAGCCACCACGAGCAGCCAGAACAGATTCAATTCGTCTTGGCATAGATTCTACAAGTGGATTTGAACCATTCCATCGAAATGCACCCCACACCATAACATATACTTTGTATCACTTGTTTACTCAAGTGTTTCCTTTATTTTGGCAGTTACCGGTATGCCTACAGTCGGGAAGGCCGCAGTACAGTTTATATCTATGGCCACAAAGCAACAATCGGATTATAAACTATATATATATATATGGTTGGTTACGCTGTCGATTTGCCTTTTGCAGATTTCAAAATACAATCGCTGGAAGAATGCACTGTTTGGAAAGAGAAGACTAATCGGTCTTTATATATTTCGTCCTTATATTGTACAATCTGTGTGTCACTTCATTGGCATGGTTTGTTTGAATTCATTACCAGATTGATCTACATTTGTTAGTAGCCACTCATTTTGGTCATTTGTGTGCCATTAAAAAATAAATCAGCTAATGTCTTCTGTCATACAAATGACGTAGAATTGAATTAAATGCGTTTTTAAAAGGCTGGGTGCCTATGGTTTCTTAATCTGGTCACTGCCAACAATACAAAGAGAATTAATAACACGAGGAATAAATACACAATGAGTAACAATAATTTGGCAATATACATGGGGTACCAGTACTGAGGCAAAGTGCAGGGGTACTGGGTAATTGAGGTAGATATGTACAAGTAAGTGGTGACCAATTACAATGTACTTTTCCCTCGCCCATCAAAATAAACATTACTTTATTTTACAAGTTGTTGCCGACTGACTGAACCGAACAGATTCGTCTCCTCACTACTCTTTAAAACATAACAATGTTGTAATTGTATTATTATTAACAACACAAAAAGTACATGGGGGAACAAAAGTGTATATATACACACACACATACAAAGGACAATTGGGCTAGGGGGTACAATATCACATTACACAAGGTCCTTATGGGACATACACACATAGTTCTAACAGCTGTTTTGTTGGTAGAGTATTTAATTGTCTTAAAATAGTTCAATTTATTTTTGCAAGGTAAGAAAATGTGTTTTGTTTGTACATTTACATTTGTGAATATGAAATTTGGCCAAAAGAATGAAATTAATCTAATAAAATGATTTACATTTATATCTATCATAAGAAAATAATCCAAGCAGCACATCTCCCAATAGTGTAAAATAATCATAAATGTGTTCAATTATAAATCTACTGATGTCTTGCCACAAATTCCTTACATGAATACAATGACAAAAAATGTGCAAATGCTTCTGCTTGGTCATTACAAAAGCTACAATTTTTTACTTCATATAGTGGTTGGCAGGATAATATTTATGAATCATTTAAGAAGAAACTTCCTTAATTGTGTTAAGTAGGTATGTGGCAACATCCTAACTTTTTCTCCAACAGATATTATCAATAAAACCATTCCAGTAAGTTTCCTGTTGAAACAAGGCTCGTATAGCTCCATTGTTGCTGAATGGACTAAAACAAAAGTCTTTCCTACTGATGAGTCAACAGGGTTAATTGTAGGTATGTTCTGAGGGTCAGGGCCCTGTTTCAGAAAGTGGGTTTTGTGAAAACTCAAGAGTTATTCGACTAAGAGTTGAAGGAAAGTCTGGGTTTTCGGTTTCACAAAGCCAGTTCAGTTTAACTCTGAGTCAGTTACTATGGCAACATACTCCATGGAGCCAACCTGCTTGCTGGCAGGTTTTCAACTAGCCCCGAGTTTCTCCTCCTCTTTAGCTGAAGCCTGCAGACTTAAGGTGTCAGACATGGCGTGTCCTTTTCTTGAAGAGCCAGTTGAAATTGAAGCACAAATACCACCCTCTCTCAGTTGGGAGAGGGTGATCATGCCCTGCTTGGATGTTTTATCATTCCCTGATTATGTTTGTGCAGAAAAACGGAAACGTTCAAGCGATCATTCATCTGAACAATATTCTCAGCCCTCATATCGTTCATATGACACATTGTGGACATGCTCTCAGTTCGGAATAAATTAATTTGTTGCACTTTATTTTCTTGCCAACGGGAGTTTTCTATATAACATTGACGCTGAGCATATTTCCAAGGCAACCGTCTGTTGGGCCGTCAGAAATGTGACTCTTGCACTGAAACGTTTACTGTACACTTTTGTGGCGTTCCCAAGTCACAGACTCACAAGACTCAAAGAAGAATGCCACAGAATTACAGGTATCAGTCTAAGCAATAATTAATGTATTTAGTATGAAGCACTAAATCAGTTAATGAGCTTCCTCCAAAGATACCTTCATCAATAGGTCACCCACAGTTTTGACTGAGGGCCATCTCTTCAGCCTCGGTGAGTGGTGGTGGACCCCCACCCGTTTTTCAGCCCTCAGACTTTTTCTATTGGTTATAATTGAGGTCAAATTTGAACATGTCCAGTAAGCACAAATTCAGAGACATGTATGTACAAAGGAATTTAGGTGTTACTTTCAAATACTGGCAGTGTTGGGATGGCTGAAAAACATACATTTTTTGCTTAGAAAATGTCACTAACTACTTAAATATATTATAGGTTGAATGTAGCCACTGAATGCTGTTTAATTTGGTAGGGTAGGCTTAACAACATCACCATTTATTGTAATGAAATTATACTTTACCTGTTTGAAGTATATTTGTATATTTCATCTTCAGTGGCTGCCAAGTAGGTTTTGTGCCTGTTGGGTTGGACATGCAATAATATTAAGCGCGAAAAATGTTGAATAAGTGGAACACGAGATAAAACTTAAAACTTAAAATTAATACTCACGCATTGACTTGGTCAGCAATTTTCTGCCACGCCAACTCACGTTATTTTACTGCTGCTACGGCATTTATTCATTTTCTTAAATATATGCACATATTCTGCATACGCGTTCGTTAACATTTGAAACTCCACTGGGGAGAAGTAGGAGGTTCGAGACCTTTTCTCCTGTTGCCATGATGAATCATGTTATCTGCGTCCCATTGATGATGGCTCTTTATCTCCTCATGCACGTGTTTAACTCAGGGTTAAATTAACCAAGCTTTGATTTAACTAATTGTTATCACCTGCTCTGAAACCAAAAACTCTGAGTTTGACAACCCAGAGTTCAGGTTTAAACTCAGAGTTTGTTAAACTTGCTTTCTGAAACAGGGCCCGGGTCTTGACACGTTCCTCAATAATCAAGCAGCATCTAAAACAATTGCAAAATTCCACACCTGACTCAGCTGCGCGATATACTTACATACGTCATCAATTTGGGCACCAGGTGTGTCCGTATAGCCAAAGATAGGATCTTACTTATTCATTAATGTTCTCGAAATCTAAAGGGACAATTAAGATTCCAGACAATGTCTTATGTAGTTGAACTTGTTATGACTCCAACCCTGTGAGAGTCACAAATTGACACGTTTTCATTTTCGTCAAAAACAACTTTATATAGAAAGACTGCCTCTGAGTTGACGACCTGCATATGCGCAGTTCGACGAAAGACGACCCGTTAACGTGTTTCTACGTATGAGTTTTGCTAGCTGACGTCGCCTACAAGTGTGCCCAGGGATCTTCATAATGCACTGTCTTTGGTATAGCCTCTCCCTGGCTAGGTGGCTGGCTAGCTGCTAGCTGTCAAACATGCATGTGTGAAGCAGAACACTAAGCGTGTAACTCTGTGTTGTCTCTTCACACTGCTATGCTTTATCTTGGCCAGGTCGCAGTAACAAATGAGAACTTGTTCTCAACTAGCCTACCTGGTTAAATAAAGGTGAAATTTAAAAAAGCAAAGCGACAACGATTCATCGGTGTTTCTGCGATCATCTGTAAATTACTGAGTGGTCCGTCCAATATTATCTTCCCCCTCAATGCACCCAAGCGCCATGAAATTGTTCCAGGCAGCGATGGTGTTATAAGGCTGTCGCTTGAGCATTCTGGTAGTTCGTGTGTGTTTGTGGCATCTTCTAATTGATGTAGTTTCTCAGACTGTACATCTAACATGGGGATAGAGAATGTGGAAAAGTATGTCGTTTCTAGAAAATACTTTCAGCCATGTGTCTTCGACTTACAGAGATGGATGGCTAATGTCTTTGACATGCAAAGTTTGACAGGCATAGGGGCAGGACATTGCGCCGTTTGTGGTAGCTGTTTCGTTCCTCATATTTAGCGTTACTTTAGAGGAACAAAAAAAACATTTTCTTTTGCGTTTTCACTTTGAAGAAGTAAAACAAAAGGAACGAAACAGTGACGACTAAAGCTAAAGGCAGGACTGTCCCACCAGTAAATTATTACAACAACAAACTACTTGTAATGGTCTGCTAATAATAATCTCCACCTCATTTACAGGTAAAATAAGCTTTGGATAATGGTTTAACTTTGCAATCATTGTTTTTTTGTCTTGACATAGATGCGAGTTTGGGAAACTCTGCTCTATGTGACTGGAGCCACGCCTCAGGTGCCAGGTGTGCAGGGAGCTCTTCGCTTGATCAGTATCCTCATCAACCAGTAAACTTGAGTTTACCCATTGCGGTTTACCATAGCATTGGTGTATGTTCATTGTGAGGGTTATTACCTTGAGAATTCCTCTATAGTACATGTGTGAGTATAGGTCATTATCTGTTTTACTTTAACAGTGAGACAGATGGTGTATGGGTGTTATAATGGCAGGTTTGGTGACTGTGGATCTGTTCTAGACATAAATCTGCTGATCTACCCCACACTGGGTCATCATTAAAAGTACAGTCTATAGTGTTTACAGCATTTTGGTAGAAATGCATCCCGTGTTCAAATACATCCTCATTAATGCAGCAGCCTTGATTTGAATAGTTGAATAGGATCATTCATATACTTTATTAATATATATACTCCTTAATTTTCAGTGTTTCTCATGTTTCAGAGCAGAAGAAGCAGTGGAAATGCTGAAGACCTTTTTATAAACAGGAGAAGCCAAATGGTAAGATCTGCTACTGTTATCTTGTAACATATGTATCTTAAGTATTTCCACCTACAGTAGGCCTGCAACTTGGATTTTTCCCATTCTCTTTCAGCCCCCAAGACAAGGAAGGAGTGAGATACTGTTGCTATCCAGCAGGGGGCAATATTCGTTAAGTAATGAGGTGAGGAGCAGAGAACGAACATAAGGCAAAGGGAGTAGCTTACAAAGGGTTCTCCTGAAACAGACTTGGAACACAACCATGGGTCCTATGGATTTGTTTGTCTGACAAAGAAATCAAATGTACTTTTTCATCTTTTCACTTATTCACTCAGCCTTTTGCATCAGCACTCATTTTTATTTTCATATTATTGACAGTGTTTTATACCCTTAGAGCATAGTTTGAATGGACAGTGGACACTATCCATGGCCTGTAAAGTGCCTTGCTGCTATAACAGCCTCTACTCCTCTGGGAAGGCTAGATGTTGGAACATTTCTGTGGGGACTTCCATTCAGACACAAGAGCATTAGTGAGTTCGCCTACTGATGTTGGGCGATTAGGCCTGGCTCGCAGTCAGCGTTCCAATTCATCCCAAAGGTGTTCGATGGTGGTGAGGTCAGGGCTCTGTGCAGGCCAGTCAAGTTCCTCCACACCAATTTCGACAAACCATTTGTGTATGGACCTCGCTTTGTGCACAGGGTCATTGTTGTGCTGTTAACAGGGCAGGGCCTTCCCCAAACTGTTACCACAAAGTTGGAAGCACAGAATCGTCTAGAATGTCATTGTATGCTATAGCGTTAAGATTTCCCTTCACTGGAACTAGAGCCTAGCCCCAGACCATTATTCCTCCTCCACCAAACTTTATAGTTGGCACTATGCATTGGGGCACGACGTGTTCACCTGGCATTCGCCAAACCCAGATTCATCCCTATATGCTGTCTTATCATTGTTGGTGATCAGGCCTGCCACTGTTGTGTCATTGGCAAAGGTAATGATGGTGTTGTGCCTGGCCGTGCAGTCATGAGTGAACAGGGAGTACAGGAGGGGACTAAGCACGCACCTCTGATTGGCCTCCGTGTTGAGGATCAGGGTGGCGGATGTGTTGTTACCTACCCTTACCACCTGGGGGTGGCCCGTCAGGAAGTCCAGGATCCAGTTGCAGAGGGAGGTGTTTAGTCCCAGGGTCCTTTGCTTAGTGATGAGCTTTTAAAAAAAAATATATATATATATATATCTCTGATTTTATTGTAGAAACACAAAGAAAGTACAAATAATGTAAAATAAAAGAACAACAAAAAAGATCTGGCAGTTACAGTGCACGTCATATCTTCATCATATTAGTTACATTGACATCTTTGAATTGGACCTTTTTCAAGTACGAAACCCATTTTTCCCAGTATTGACCTCTCTCCTGTTGAGTTCTTAAAGCAAAGGTCATACGCTCCATGTGGTGTATTTATTTTACAATATCTATCCATTGTGTCACTGTGGGAGGGTCTTTTTGTAGCCATTTCCAAGTGAACGCCTTTTTACTGGCTGCCAGTAAGGACCTTCAAGAGGTACTTTTCTCTATTGTGTAAATCATCAGGTATTCCACCCATGTACAAAGAAATTAATGTTTGTTCGATGTCAAATCCCATTATTTTTCCAATGTTCGATCTTATTTCTCCCAGTAAGTTTTGATTGCGGAGCAGGACCAGAAGATATGAGAGTGATCCACCCTTGATAGCCCACATTCTTTCCAAGAAGGGTGTAGGGAGCCAGTCTGTTTTGATTTCAGTTTAGGTGTTATGAAGAAACATATAACATTCTTCCAACAGAATTCTCTCCATGACCTTGAGTTGGTGGAGCTATGTTGAGTCTCTAATATTTTAAACCATGTTTCATCAGTTATTTCAATGTTAAGTCCCTCCTCCCATTGCTTTTTAATATAGTTTGTAGAATGTTTCTTTGGTGATTGAATACCCAAGTAGAGATTTGTAAATGTTTTTTTGTTACTCCCCAAGTCGTATGTGTTAGTGAATACTTGGATTAATTTGAGGTGCTCGAGGGTCAGTCACTTTTATCTCCCTTAAGAAATAGTGTTGGACTTGTAGGCATCTGTAAAAATCTTGTTTATCCAAGCCATGTTCTTTACTTAGGTCCTGGAAGTTATCTAGGTCCCCATTCCTTATAATTGTACTGAATGATGTGATGCCTTTCTGCGTCCACTGTTTAAATCTGCTGTCCTGAGTTGCCGGGATGAAGCTGAGGTCGTATGCGGGCCAACTCAGCAGTTTGATCTCTCTGTCTAAATTATTTTGCTTAACTACCCTAAATCATGTCTTCAGAGAGAAATGTATCCACTGATTTTGTCTATTGTATATTTCTATTACCATGTCCTTATTACCCATACAGTCAGTTTTGGGAATCTCTGTCAAAGTAGTTTCAATGTCTTTCCATTTGGATTCGTATTCTGAATTGCACAAACACACCAGAGGTCTCAATTGGGCTGACACACAATACTCTTTTAGGTTTGGTAAGGCCATACCCCCACAGTTTTTTTGGTAATTGTAATGTTGTATATCTAGTTCTTGGTCTCTTACTGTTCCAGATAAACCTTGATATCTGTTTATCCCATTCCCTAAACTGTTTAGGCTGGATTTGTATGGGCAGTGATTGGAACAAATACAGTAACCTTGGCAGGATGTTTATTTTGATTGTTTCAATTATACTACTAAGACCTAAGGGAAGTGAATTCCACCTATAGGTCATCATATATTTTCTTGTTGATGTGATCGTAATTCATGCAATAAAGTTTGGGTGTATCTTTGGTAGATATGCTCCAATATATTTAATGGTTAAAGAGGTCCAGTGGAAGTTATACCTGCTCTTCCTGTGGGGTATAAGTATATACTAGGTTTTGGGTCTTGTGTATGTCAAGCACATACCCTGAATATGTTCCAAATGTTTGTAAAACATCCATCAGTCTAGGTACACTTGAGCCTGGGTCTTTAAGGAATAACAGAACATCATCAGCATACATGCATATCTTATGTTCACTGCCTCTTATTGTTATTCCCTCTAAGGTTGGGTCCTGTCTTATTGCCTGTGCTAATGGTTCGAGGTACAAGGAGAAGAGCGTGGGTCAAAGATTACAGCCTTGTCTTGCCCCTCGCTCTAATTTTATCGTTCGTGTCAAATGTCCATTTATCTTTATTCTAGCAGTCGGACATGAATACAGTGTTTTGATGCACTGTATCACTTTGTTGAAACCAAATCATTCTTGGTAATCCCATCCCACTGAATCAAATGCTTTTTCTGCATCTGGACTGATTAATATTGCACTTGTCTTATTCTGAGTAATGTGGTCCATGACATGTAGGGTTCTCCTTATATTGTCCTGTATCTGCCTATTTTGTATGAAACCAGTTTGATCTCCGTCAATAAATTCTGGGATTATGTTCTCTGTTCTTTTGGCTATTATTGATGCATATAGTTTATAATCTGTGTTAAGAATTGCGATAGGTCTATATGAACTGCATTCCTTCTTATCTTTACCCTCTTTTGGGATTACAGATATGATGGCCTCCCTCCATGACGGTGGGAGACCCCCCTCCCGCAGAGTCCAGTTAAAACAGGCCTTAAGTAGAGGTGTTAGTTGTTCTCTGAAGGTCTTGAACCATTCTGAAGGGAAGCCATCAGTGCCTGGAGACTTGTTGACTTTTTGTTGAGATGTTGCTTTATTAATTTCTTCAGTAGTTATTTCTAGTCTATCATTTTTAAAATGGTATTCTGTGCTTGTTGTTTCCTGAGTCTCCATGCTAGTAATTTGGTTGCCTTTGAGCCTGCTTCATAATATACCGTTGTTTCAGGAACCAAAGCTGGTCAATTTCCTGTTTTACCTTTTGAATCTCTCGTAATATAAGAGGGACTTTGTATTGATTATGAGATTGTTCTAAGTTTCTTAGGGTTTCCTGTAATTTCAGCAGTTTCTGTGCTTTAATCTTTTTCTTGAGAGATGTGACTATGATCTTTCCTCTAATAACCGCCATAGCTGCATCCCACAATGTAGCAGGAGATACTTCACCGTTATCATTATTCTCCAGATAGATGTTAAATTCTGTCTTTATTGATTCCTTGAATGCTGGATCATTCAGCATGTTTGTATTAAGTCTCCATATAGTATTTCTTGGTTTGCTATCAAGGTGT
Organism: Oncorhynchus nerka; assembly: GCF_034236695.1. Classification (NCBI taxonomy): domain Eukaryota; kingdom Metazoa; phylum Chordata; class Actinopteri; order Salmoniformes; family Salmonidae; genus Oncorhynchus; species Oncorhynchus nerka. The sequence goes on from NC_088408.1 coordinate 32,974,800, forward strand.
AGAGTAAGGTAAACTCCATTATTATCTGATAAGTCGCTCTGCCCGATCCTACAATCCTTAAGCCTGTGTCTATCTGCACTGTACATGAAAAAGTAGTCTAACCTGGAGTATTCAGTGTGGCGGGCTGAGTAAAAAGTATATTTCTTATCGGTCTTGTGGATGTGTCACGCCATACATCGAGCAGTCCTAGATCCTGCAGTATCCTATTGATCTTTTTAGCAACTAGACTCATTTTCCTATTTTGATTTGTGCTGTCCAAGTTTGAGTTTAGAACTGTGTTAAAATCCCCTCCACAGATAAAAGTGCCAGAGGTTTCTGTGGCAATTAAATGAAACACCTTCCTGTAGAAGACCATGTCACTCCCTGGGGATGCGTATACATTAAATAATGTAACTTCCTGTAGAAGACCATGTCACTCCCTGGGGATGCGTATACATTAAATAATGTAACTTCCTGTAGAAGACCATGTCACTCCCTGGGGATGCGTATACATTAAATAATGTAACTTCCTGTAGAAGACCATGTCACTCCCTGGGGGCACATATACATTAAATAATGTAACGTCCTTGTTATCGAGGTTATATTTAACATTTACATTTACATTTAAGTCATTTAGCAGACGCTCTTATCCAGAGCGACTTACAAATTTAACAAGTATAAATCTACCCTCCTTGTCTTTAATTTCTGACATAATTTTGAGTTTAACTGAATTTGGGATCAAGATTGCAACTCCCCTTCTACCCATTTTGTAAGAAAAATAAAGTGTTCCTATATCCCATTTTCTTGAGTTTCTCGTGTTCAGGTGTGGATAAGTGAGTTTCCTGTCAGAATAGTATGTCACCTCTCTCCCGTTTCATCTTTGCTATTACCTTACTTCTCTTGATGTCACTCCCCAGTGTTTACATTGAGACTTGTGACCTTATATTCCCGATGATGCATGGATATAAATAAAAAACCCTGTGCACCATAACTGCCTGCTTAACATGAGCCTAAAAATGAATGAAAAATCAAGAACGATAATCAAGTAAACCAAAGCGGGTAAATACTTTGGTATTTGGACTTCCATGTCAGAGGACTGTCTCTTGGGTTTGAGGGGATGAGCCTGTCCGCAGGATGGGCCCCTCGCTCAGATATGAAAATGCGTGACGTAGACACAAACAAGACCTGGTGGAACCGAAAATAATAAGGGCGCCTATTTCGTCGCTTATACACATCGGTTAATTACAAGTGAAACTATATCGGTCATGCTTGCATATCACGAATCCTCCCCCTGATATGCCCTTCTGTCGCCCCGTCAATGTGTCATTAATCCTTAGCTAATATATATGTTATTAACGTGACACTACTTAGTGTGTTCATAAAGAGTACATGCCTTTTGGCTACTCACCTTTGTTCAGCATTAGGGGAGATATTTTACCTATTGCAATGTCAACAGTAACAACCCAAAGTCTTAACAGCTCGCGGTAACTATTCATTCTGTTAAATCTGATTCAGTCTCTTCCATCTTCCCGTTGGAAATGCCTGAGTCTCTCTCGGATGTGAACGTCCTCTCGCCGAGATGGTTTCCCTCTTTCTCCATGACCCTGCTGGTCGACAACGATCCATGGGAGAGCCTGCTCAAGTCTTTCCGCTGGTGATGTTGCCTTTCTCCTGGCGGTATACTCCACTGGGAAGCCCCTTGACTTCAGGTCCTCAGCCGCCTTGTCTGCAGGCTCGTATGTAACCGGACCGTTTTCCAGAAATTTGGAAGCGAATACCCTTCTCTTTAAGTGCTTTCTTAATGGGGGTGTATTCTTTCCTTCTTTTCAGTATCTCTCCCGCGTAGTCATGATCAAAGAACACTCGTTGGCCTTGGAAGTTAACAGGCTTTTTCCAGGTTGCATGTAAGACTTTCTCTTTGACTGAGCATTTTAGGAACCGTACTACTATGGATCTTGGTGGGGCGCAGCTGGGGGGGTTTGAGGCCAGAGCTCGGTGGGCTCTCTCGAATCCCAGGTCAGGGTCGTCTTCAAGTATGTCCTTGAATAGACCCTCCACGAATTTGGGCGTAGTCTTTTTCTGCGCCCTCTACTACTTTATAAAGTCTAATGTTGTTTCGACGTGAGAAACCTTCGAGTTCTGTCACTTTTGCCTGTAGTACGTGTTGGCTTTTCAGTGACTGTTCAACTTTTTTTATGACTGCAATGTTCCATGTGTCCATTTCCCCAATGCGTTGTTCTGCTTCCCCCATTCTTGTAGATATGCTGTGAAGTTCTAATTTGTTTTATTCAAGTTTCTGGTTAATGTCCTTCTTGAACTCATTTAGTTATTTTCTTACAACTTCTCTAAGTTCCTCTCGTAAGCCTGTGAGCGCCTCGCCCAATTCCTCCTTCATCATCTCACGAAACTAGGGTTATTTTGCTGCTGCTATCTAATTTGCGCTAGCCATCTCGGGTTCATCGCTGATTATATCTTCTGCTGTCTTGTTATGGGTAGCTCCGCTACCTTTTCCTATTTTTCCATTTTGCGTAAGTTATTATAATGCTCAGAGTAAATACTTGAATTTAGGGGGGTGGGGAAATACCCAACTGATGTGCAGTACGAAAAACTCGGCAGCCATTTCCTAAGTTGCGTCACCGGAAGCCCCCAGCCACGCCGCTTAGTGATGAGCTTTGAGGGCACTATGGTGTTGAATGCTGAGCTGTAGTCAAGGAATAGCATTCTCACATAGGTGTTCCTTTTGTCCAGGTGTGGAGTGCAATAGAGAGTGCATCGTCTGTGGATCTGTTTGGGCAGTATGCACATTGGAGTGGGTCTAGGGTTTCTGGGATAATAGTGTTGATGTGAGCCATTACCAGCCTTTCGAAGCACTTCATGGCTACAGACGTGAGTGCTACAGGTTGGTAGTCATTTAGGCAGGTTACCTTAGTGTCCTTGGGCACAGGGACTATGGTGGTCTGTTTGAAACATGTTGGTATTACACTCAGACAGGGAGAGGTTGAAAATGTAAATGAAGACACTTGCCAGTTGGTCAGCGCATGCTCGTAGTACACGTCCTGGTAATCCGTCTGGCCCTGCGGTCTTGTGAATGTTCACCTGTTTAAAGGTCTTACTCACATCGGCTGCGGAGAGCGTAATCACACAGTCGTCCGGAACAGCTGATGCTCTCATGCATGTTTCAGTGTTACTTGCCTCGAAGCGAGCATAGAAGTAATTTAGCTCGTCTGGTAGGCTCGTGTCACTGGGCAGTTCTCGGCTGTGCTTCCCTTTGCAGTCTACTAGTTTGCAGGCCCTGCCACATCCGACGAGCTTCGGAGCCAGTGTAGTACGATTCGATCTTAGTCCTGTATTGACGCTTTGCCTGTTTGATGGTTTGTCGGAGGGCATAGCGGGATTTCTTATACGCTTACGGGTTAGAGTCCCGCTCCTTGTAAGCAGAAGCTCTACCCTTTAGCTCAGTGCGGATGTTGCCTGTAATCCATGGCTTCTGGTTTGGGTATGCACGTACAGTCACTGTGGAGACGATGTCATCAATGCACTTATTGATGAAGCCAGTGACTGATGTGGTGTACTCCTCAATGCTTTTTGATGAATCCTGGAAAATATTCCAGTCTGTACTAGCAAAACAGTCGCAGTAGCTTAGCATCTGCTTCATATGACCACTTTTTTTATTGACCGAGTCACTGTATGAATTTGAGAGTGCTTTCTTTTCTCCAGCTCCATCCCTCAGGTTTTTAGATAATTTGTCTTTGAGAGTTTATTCTACAAACAGTGATTAGGTGTCACACCTTGGTCAATATGTTTTGTGTTTTCGTTATATATTTTGGTCAGGCCAGGGTGTGACATGGGTTTATGTGTTGGGTTCGTATTGGGGTTTGTTTAGCATTGGGATTGTGTAATATTAGGGGTGTGTCTAGTTAGGCTTGGCTGCCTGAGGCGGTTCTCAATTGGAGTCAGGTGATTCTCGTTGTCTCGGATTGGGAACCGTATTTAGGTAGCCTGAGTTCACTTTGTAATTCGTGGGTGATTGTTCCTGTCTCTGTGTAGTTCACCAGATAGGCTGTAATTAGTTTTCACGTTCCGTTTGTTGTTTTGTATTTAGTATCAGTTATTTCATGTACCACGTTTTCTTTCATTAAAGTAACATGAGTAACCACCACGCTGCATTTCGGTCCGACTCTCTTTCTACAAACGAAGAACGCTGTTACATTAGGCCCTTACATGCTGTCATGTTATTGATCTTAATCATGTAATAATAACCTCCCTCCAGTTCCCTCTGGTTTTGTGTGTTATGGTTCATTCCTACATAAAGGTTTTAAATGTTTGATGCTTGCAGTAGTGGCGTGTTAGATGAGAGATGTCATGCCCTTCGCTACATTCTGACCATACAACCCCCCCTGAAGGTCACTCATGTAGAGCTCTGCTGCTACGGCCAAAGAACCACTCAGAACCACTTTCTGTGCTTGGAGGGTGCAGGGGTTGAGTGCCACCACAGTGAGTGCTTGGAGCCACTATGCAGGGCTATATTTGGGCCTCCATCTTGTGCCCGCTGAATGAGCTGCTTGGTGTCACTCTATGATTTTCCACCCACTGGGGCCTGGAGAACAGAAAGGCTGCATTTAAACTGCTTTTACTTCCACTAATGTCAGTACGCGTTGAGCGGTAATGTTATTTGTGCTCAGACTCTGGCATTTCCGCCTGCAAGTTTGTAGTTATCATACTTTTGATTGGCTGTGACTAAGCCTTGCAATGTTGCTCAAGCTTCTCCTGCTTACCAAACACCGTTTACTTCCCAATTACTATGCTAATGTATGCCAGCAAAAAATCCTTCAAAATGCATTCAATTTGTCACCTCCACATGGGGGACCGGCAGTGTTAATGAGAAGACTATGAAGTGTCGTTCTCTCGTTATCAAGCTGACAGAGAGCCTGCGACGGTGCACACACTCCACCATGACAAAAATGTATACAAACAACTTACCCGGCAAAGATGTCATTATCTATCAGGATGAAAAACCACAGTTGTCAAGAGCACCTATTTCTGTTTCACTACAAACGACTGTGTTTGCAGAGGAATGGATGAGAAGGGTTTCATTTTTCCATATAATTGAGCTGACGGCTACTATTACGGGAGCTGGCTGGTTGCAAACTTTTAGAGGTTTTGTTTTCTAAGAAGTGGGGATAGCTAGAGAGGAGATGCAGGATAGTACACGGTTGTGTTTTGCAGTTTTGGCTCTACGTTTAAAACATTTTATAGGGTTGTAATACAATGACAGCCTGTTTAAAAATGATAAATAGCAGCTGAGATCATATCACTGTCAAAACAAACTTACAGCCACTCATAAAGAATTTATCCCATTTATCTATTATGCTACTGTGGTATACTTTCATTTATAGGCTAACATATTATTTCATGAGACCTTCTGAGGTCTGTCTCCCAGAGTTACTAGCGCCTTGGAATAGCTGTGATGTGAATGAAAAGGCATATTATGGGTACATTTCTTTTGTATTGAGCTTCTGGTTATTTAGTCTGTCGAGCTAACCCATTTTCTTATGGGCTGGAATGTGTGTTTCTCGTTAAGAGCTTGTCCAGCACTGCACAAAGGAATTGTTATGTTAGGGCAGAGTCTGTGTCTAAAGAAGACAGACAGAAATACCAGAGAAAATATAGGCCAAACATTAAATCACAAGTGTGGTGATTTTTCTTTTTAATTGAAGAGAAGAGCTGTAGTGAGACTCTGACTGACACACACACACACACACATCTGACTCGCTCGAAATAACTTAACACCTTTTTATTGAAAGACCATACACACTTCAAGAGTCAAACGCTGTCATCCCTTTTTACAAAAACATAAAAACAAGAAAGGGTAATTTTGAACAGTGGAGCTCACAAGTCTGGCTGTCCTAGAAAAGAACATTCTATGGTACAGCTGTTAGACACTACACAACCAGGAAAAGGCTGTCATTCATGCCACTCTGTAGGCGAGATGCCCTCGCTAGAAAGCTCTCCAGTGAAAAGGGAGAAAAAGAAGAGAAAGCTAATCCTGATACATGGCTTTTGCTAACTCTGCCGGAGTGCCTAAGCATCTTAAGATTAATATCACACCCATAGCAATAAGTTCATTCCATTTAATGCAGTATACTCGGTGTTCAGATAATGCTTGAGTCGTAGAGATGGATAAACAGGATGATTAAATAGTAAATACTAATACGTGAGTAAATGTAATGTCATCGTAATACCTCCTAGTCCATAGCAAAGTGGTGAATTCATATCCCACCTTGTCATTGACGGGAAACAGGCATCTCAGGTCTTAGCTACAGTCCAACAACTTCAAGAGGAGGACTCAGCACTTTAAAAGCCCAAAAGGTTATTTTCAAAAGAGAAAAAAATCTGATCATATTCCCACATATTTTTTAAATAATTTATTTACATAGAGGTTGTTATTATGCTGTCCGGATTGGGCCTGTCTTTGCAGCGACCCACAATGCAGTGTTCCTACTCCGCAATGGCCTTCAGTCAGCTTTAGCCTTGTCTGTGTCTATAACACCTGGAAGACAGAGATGAATATCAATGCAAGGTTGTCTCTTGTTTAATCATGCATAACTTCAATCAGTGGTGTTGAGGGGGGAATATGAAGTTGTGTAATACAAAGAACAGGAATACTAAAGAGTTTGCACGTTTTCAGAGACCATCATTTCTAATATGACTCTGTAGTCACTCCATCCAAAATGAAATGCCAAATTGAACATTCATAGCAGACCAATTGGCCTCATATACTGTAGCTATCATGGCCTCATATACTGTAGCTATCATTAAAAGTCCCATTTGGGTATATTGAGGTTATGTTGGAGCGGTGAGATGGGAATATGAGCTCTGAGGGAAGGAGCTGTGGGAGAGAGAAATGAATTAAATCACAGCAGGACTAGACCAGGGAGAGGAGGGAGGGGATTGGAAAGAAAGGAGGGAGAAAGAGGAGAGGAAGAAGGGACTAACAAACAAAAGGGAGAGAGGAGAGAACGGGCGGAGGAGAAGGAACGAAAGGCGAAGAGGAAACGGGAGGGGTGAAGATGAATTAGACAGGAAAGAGAGATGTGGGATGAGTGAGCAGATTGTAGGACGTGGAAGGGTGTGAGAGGAAACAGAAGGGTAGTGTTGATTTGTGGGTCAGTGTTAAACAGGTGGGAGGAGGGATGGAGGGATTTGTCTGCTAGCTGCAGTCAGTCTGCTTTTCGACTCTTTTCTCCTATTCCATCTGTAGCGCTGCAGATAGCTCTCCTCCCACGGACCTCCCAGCTCGCATTTTAAATGCAAATAGGTACAGGAATGTGTATGTGTGTGTGTGTGTGTAAGCTCAACGGTGTACTTGTGTTTGCGTGTGTGTGTGTTAGTGTGTGTACACATTTTTGAACTCGTTTGCACTCGTGGGTGAGTGCTGGTGTGTGATTGAGAGCACCACTAGAGGCTCTGAAACCACAAGGATTCATGCTAGTAGAGGCCCTTAGCGTGCTATCCCGCTCCACACTGTGGAACACACACACACACACACACACACACAGAGGGAGCAGCTGCCAGACGTGCTGAGGGCTTACATTTGGAGCCGTCCCAGATGTAGCTGTTGAGGACCTCTCCCAGGACGTAGTAGATGTTAATCAGGACAGTGAGGCAGGAGAAGAAGGCCACCTTTGCCAGGGGACTGATCTGCTCCAACAGGGGGTAGACCCACACGCCGGTCACATGATGCACCCAGCACATCCTGACAGAGGGAGGGAGGTAGGGGTGAGATGATAGAGGACAGAGATATATAAGGAAAGAGAGTAGAGAGTTTGTTTATATTATAAACCGGGTGGTTTGGGCCTTGAATGCTGGTTGTGTTGAAAGCCGTGGTATATCAGACAGTATACCACGGGTATGACCAAATATTGCTTGTTTAGTGTTCTAATTATGTTGGTAACCAGTTTATAATAGCAATAAGGCACCTCGGGGGTTTGTGGGATATGGCCAATATACCACGGCTAATGGCTGTATCCAGGCACTCCGTGTTGCGTTGTGCATAAGAACAGCCCTTAGCCACACCTTATTGCTCAATTATACCCACTTGTCTGTATTTGCATTTACTATGGATCCCCATTAGCTGCTGTCTTCCTGGGGTCCAGCAAAATGAAGGCAGTTATACCATTTAAAAAATATTACATTACATTCACAATTTTCACAACACACTGTGTGCGCTCAGGCCCCTACTCCACCACTACCGCATATCTACAGTACTAAATCCATGTGTATAGTGTGTATGTTATTGTGTGTATGCAATAGAGGCTCAAAGATGGCCAAAGTGGAGATCCTTTGTAGCTCTAGTACACCCACTCTCCATGTCCCTTTGTCTGTCTGCCTACTATAGTATCCAGCCACTTCCTTTTCATAAAGTTAGGAGTCTGGTCATTTGAGTGTGAGACAGACAGCTGTCTTACTGTAGGAATCCAGAGACTCATTTTTTTTATAGTGAGATGATGATTCTAAAAACATACCGGCCCTAAATTATGCTGAACCACTGAAATGAATGTAACATACACTGAGTATACAAAACATTAAGGACATCTGCTCTTTCCATGACAGACTGACCAGGTGAATCCAGGTGGTCGTGGTGCAACTCAATATTAGGAAGGTGTTCCTAATGTTTGGTATACTCATTGTACACTTTTGAACATAAAGTGCTACTAATACATAACAGTAGCAGAGGACATTGGAAGTACCATCTGTGGAGAGAGAGAGAGAGAGAGAGAGAGAGAGAGACTGCCAGCCAGGGGATGTCTCAGGGAGAGAGTGTAATATTTACTGTACATTTTTTGTTTTTCACTTTTGTTTATTATCTATTTCACTTTGAATAAAGCCACTTAAATTGACATTTAATTGAGTGAGCGAGAGACACTTCCGTGAGAGAGAGAGATTGCCATGGGAGGTCTCAGAGAGAGAGAGAGAGACTTCCAGGGGAGATCTCAGGGAGAGAGAGTCACTGCCACGGGAGGTCTCAGGGAGAGAGAGAGACTTTCAGGGGAGATCTCAGGGGGAGAGAGAGAGACTTCCAGGGGAGATCTCAGGGGGAGAGAGAGAGACTTCCAGGGGAGATCTCAGGGAGAGAGAGAGACTTCCAGGGGAGATCTCAGGGGGAGAGAGAGAGACTTCCAGGGGAGATCTCAGGGGGAGAGAGAGACTTCCAGGGGAGATCTCAGGGAGAGAGAGAGACTTCCAGGGGAGATCTCAGGGGGAGAGAGAGAGACTTCCAGGGGAGATCTCAGGGAGAGAGAGTCACTGCCACGGGAGGTCTCAGAGAGAGAGAGACTTCCAGGGGAGATCTCAGGGGGAGAGAGAGAGACTTCCAGGGGAGATCTCAGGGGGAGAGAGAGAGACTTCCAGGGGAGATCTCAGGGAGAGAGAGAGACTTCCAGGGGAGATCTCAGGGAGAGAGAGTCACTGCCACGGGAGGTCTCAGAGAGAGAGAGAGACTTCCAGGGGAGATCTCAGGGGGAGAGAGAGAGACTTCCAGGGGAGATCTCAGGGAGAGAGAGTCAATGCCACGGGAGGTCTCAGGGAGAGCGAAAGAGTGTAATATTTACTGTATATTTTTTGTTCATTTCACTTTTGTTTTATCTATTTCACTTGCAATAAAGCTACTTAAATCGACATTTAATTGAGAGAGAGAGAGAGAGAGAGAAACTGCCAGGGGAGGTCTCAGAGAGAGAGAGAGAGAGAGAGAGAGAGAGAAACTGCCAGGGGAGGTCTCAGAGAGAGAGCATACAGTACTGGACAAGGGCACATTAGTGACAGGTCCACTCACAGCCTCTCCTTAGCTCACTGATTCCCAAGCTATCACTCAGGGTGAGACTGGACTGGCCCTTACCCTGGCCCTAGGCTGCTCCACAAGACAGGTGATCTCACTAATATCAAGTGATTAGACTACTTTAGACCACACGGAGAAGCTGTGAGTAATATGGTAAATTATGTAAATGCTTCAATTAGCTGAATTCAACAATTGGGCAATTAATGGAATGGGAATATTAGGTCTTCCGTTTGCACATGTGGGGACAAACAAGGTTGTTCATCTAACAGTTACATCCGTTGACCTCTCCCCTCATTTATGATGTACTGTATGCTTCTTTCGAAAGCCACAATATATTTTTTTCCGACTGACTCCATGGATTCAGGGGAAAATCCCAATGTTCCTTTTAGTAACATAGCATTTCCTCAGTTTCCTGATTTTAGAAAATCCTAATTATTGAGCCTACCTGTGTCTGTATTATTGATGGTGTCTGACAGACTAACAAAACTGTACACAGATCAGATCGTCTGCCACCGAAGCATAACTCGTCCTACTTTAGGCTTAACATCTTTCTCTATCCCTCTTTCACTCCCTCCTCCTCTCTCTCCCCCCCCCTCTCTCTGTAACTCCATGGCTGGGTAATCCCCATGTAAGGCAGACTAGGGATTTACCCAGCTCCAGCACTTTCCCTCTCCTGCTGAGGGAAGCGAGACAGATTCTCTGACCCTGTGAGACGTGTGGGGATATAATCCTCTTCATTTTAGCCAGGGATTAATACAGAGAGAGCTGGGGGCCTTGACACTTCTAGTGGGACTCCTACATTTCAGGTGATTCTGGAAACCCTTTCTCCATGCTGTCGGCCCTGGTTAGCTGCAGTAGAGGGCTCCTCCAGCTCCCAGCCTGTTTTTCCCTCTTCCGTGAGCATTACATCTGCCGTGCCATGTCAGGATTAGGGTCTAGTTCTCTGGTTCAGTAGAATGTTTTGTCACAAGGCAGGCCTCTCTCCCAGACCAGAGACAGATCTCTCTCTCTCTTTCTCTCGCTTTCTCTCTTTCCTGACTGATAGAGGAAGGTTAGAGGCTGTTTTATCTGCAGGAGATTTGCGAGAGACTGTGTGTCATCATGCTGGGAGAGGGCCATCCATCATGAGGGTGTGGAGGGACAGAGCCATGAGAAACAGGTGTTGAAGTGGAGCTAGCTGCCAGACCCATGGGCCTGGAGAGGAGAGGTAGCCAGCTAGCCTGATAACATGCTCACTGGGGAGGGGCGGGCCTGCTGGTCTTCACTATGCAGTGTTTATAAAGTGATGTTTCTCTGTTCTGTACAGTATGTTCTTGTATTTAAAAACCAAAGTTAAGTGGAAACGGACAATAACATCTTATGGTCTCTTATCAATTAGCAACAACAACCAAAAAAGAGTCCAGCCTCCCATTGTGGGAAGAAAAGGGGGCTCTTACCATAGAACATATCCCACAGCGAAGCTGCACACAGCTATCAGTCCACAAGGCCTGCTGGGATACTGGTGGTGCGTGGTCCTCATCTCAATGATGATGAAGGGGAGGACGGTGGTGTGCTGGAGCAGAGAACACAGAGAGAAAGAACTCTCGTTAGCCACGTACAGACAGCTAGCTACTATAAGCGACACGCCGCCTGTCTCACCTCAGGCTCAGTGACAACGATAGAGACATGACACATTAGTAACACACAGAATGGCTTTGAGAGAGAGAGAGAGAGAGAGACAGAGAGTGATGTTATGATGAGGTACTCAGGCAGACATACTGTAGATGGGCTCATGTAAACAGTGGGAGTCTAGAAGCTCTGTCAGTCTGGGACACAGAGTGCAGGGTCATAAGAGGGTAATGAAGTTTTTTTCTAGAGCCATGTGTGGGAGACATTAAACAGATTAACGTGCTCTGCTCTCCAGAGTGAGTGTCTTATGATTCAAATCCCCACACTGCTCCCCTCTTGTGTTCTCTCGCTGACACACCTCACTTTTTTCAAGAGTTCAGTCATCTTGCTTGCTTTGGCTCGCGATGTGGCACCTGTTTTCCGACGTGCTGAAAGGATCCAATCTTTTTTTAGAGTCTGCCTGCGTCTCCAGGAGTGGGGGCCCCGGGGCCTACAGCAGACAACATGAACTATTAACACCCTTTAATATTTACTGTGCGGGTCGTGTTGCTATTTCTCACCATGTTATTTCACCTAGCTG